>NW_027185664.1:8700096-8714710 GCF_028583685.1 Petaurus breviceps papuanus
GTTCCTTTTGAGCAGGGGCTAAGGGTCTTCTTCAAACCTAATAGTTCAAGATTTTCATTCTTGAATGTAGTACGTGATCAGTGTGTTTGTTGGAGGTAAAGAGGTTGCTTGAAATGTTTGAGGTTATATAATCCCCAAAGCAAATGTTTTCTCTAATCTCTTATATTCTCTCTCTCTCTCTCTCTCTCTCTCTCTCTCTCTCTCTCTCTCTCTCTCTCTCTCTCTCTCTCTCTCTCTCTTTTTCTCTCTCTCTGTGCGTGTGTGTGTGTGCACATGTGCGTGTGCACATGTGCGTACCTCTTTTGGTCTTTTTGCCTCTGTTTCTGTCTGTCTCTGTCTGTCTGTCTGTCTCTCTTTCTCTCTATCACTGTGTTTCTGTCTCTCTGCCTGTGTGTATGTGTCCCTCTCTCTATCTTTCTGTTTCTCTCTTTGTGTCTCTCCCTCTCTTTCTTTGTCTTTCTGTCTCTCTTTGTCTCCTCCCTCTCTTTCTCTGTCTTTCTGTCTGTCTCTCTTTGTCTCTGTCTGTCTGTCTGTCTGTGTCTGTCTCTCTCTCTCTCTCTCTCTCTCTCTCTCTCTCTCCAGCTAAACCTCACTTTCCCAGTGGCCCTCAGCTTCTATCTGCTGACCAATCCTTCTTTTTTTGAGCAGCCTATCTTAACCAGAAATTCACTTGGCTGAAAAGCTGATCTTCTCTCCACCCTATGCAGGGAGAGTGCTGGCATTGAGAACTCCATTGCATTATATTCTATGATCCTTTTTCACCACTTATAAGATACCAAAGTTCTTCAAGATCAAAGCCTGTTCCTTTATTATCATTATTTCTTTTGTGTCCTCAGCATCTAGTAGACTGCCAGGCCTATAGAAACTATTTAATAAATGTTTTTTGAATAAATAAATTATAAAGCAGTTGGATCTTGGAATTTTCATGTTACAAAATATAACTTTAAATGCAAAAGTAGAGATCAACTTTTATCCCTTATAACAGTTCCTCAAGAAACTGACCAAACTATATCTGTCTATCTATCTATCTATCTATCTATCTATCTATCTATCTATCTATCTATCTATCTATCTATCTATATATGTATATATATATATATATAATATATATATATATATATATAATATATATCCTTAATTTCTGAGATCTATTGAGTCCTTAGGATGGTTCATCTAAAACCCTTTGGATTAAACTATCTAACTGGAGTTAAAAGAAAGATTCTGGTTAGGAGAGCCAGGATGTAAGGGATAAAATAAATAAAATAATCCCTCCTGATAAGTGACTCTAATTTGCACATTACATTTATCTTGGAGAAATGAGCAGTTTAATGAATCTTGCACTTTGGGTCAGCATGCTGGGCCAGCTGATGGGACTCTAGCTGTTCTGGGTTACACCAGCGGGTGAGACACCTGTGAGTCTAGGTTGCAAAGGTTTTCTGAATCATTTTCCAAATATGTTCCTGAGTTGCTTTTAAAACAGCTTACATGAACTGTAATAACAGGCAAACTATGTATTTCTATATGATGCAAAAAAGCACTTTTGAGAAGAGAAGCACAGGTTTGCAGAAAAGAAGCAAACAACTGAGGGGCATTTCTTTCTAATTGAACTCAATGTTGATGCAGCATATAGGTGTTTAACTAGCAAGTGAGAAACTTGCTGTTGAAGCAGCTACGTCCTGAATTCGGGGTTTTTTCCCCCTTTAAAGAGAGTTGCCAAAAAAAGCAAAAAAATTTATACAATTAAGGCACAAATATAGGGAGATAGAGTCCAAAATATCCCAACTGTCCCCTTTTTTCTTCTTTAACGAGTGTCATTATATTTTGATGTGTTTAATAATACAGCAGAGGTTAAATGAAACATGAGAAAGGGATGTACATTAAAATTGAGATAACTCTTCCTTCAGTGAAGTGGAACCCAGCAGATGTAGCCGTGCACTGTAATTGCTGCCTGCTTCCTGTCAGTCTGATTAAGTTGCATTGTCCCCGCTCCAAGTGTAAGAAGCAGGGGCTTCCCATAGGGCTCAGCATGGGACAACTGGCTTAGGCAGTCACACCTCCCACTTACCCTGGTACTAGTGTAGGCATACAATATACATTGATGACATTTAAAATCAATAGGCTGTGGAGTGTATTAGCAACACACTATAATTCATCTCCTCAAAGCTACAACCCAGGAATGAAAATAAACAATACCACCCAGAAATTCTGGGCTCAGTGGACCAATCTATAACCTAGGAGCCAATGATTTGAACGTTATGTTTTTATAGAAACATATGGGCCTTAATTTCATTCTGATTTGACCAGATTTGAAATGTACTTGCCGAGGTTATGATTTTTTTTAATTTTCCCTCCCAAGCCATGTTCTAGGGGTTCTTACTCAACTCAATAATTGATAAATATATACTGAATAGCTATTCTGTTCCCAGAACTGTGAGCAATACAAAAGGAAGTTCAAGAAGTGGTCTTTTTTATTCTTTTTGAGCAGTTTATTATCTATTCAGGTAAGTAGAACTTATATAAAAAAAGAAAAATTAATGAAAGAAATTGACTTGGTACAATAGTTGAGAGAAGACTATATAGAATACAGTAGTCAAAGGAGGTTTCATGTAGAAGGGGAGACCTGAGTTGATCCTTGAAAATTCCTCAAGAACGGAGCTTATTCTGTTTGTCTCTTTGTGTCAGATACTGTACTAGGTGCTAGGATGCAAGGTCAGAATTTAGAAAATGTTTATTTTACAACAATATATCACACAGATCATATACCATGACCATGTGGGATTTAAAATGGGAATGCAGGCCCAGTTCAATAGTAGGAAAACTATCTGCATAAACAACCATATCAGTAACAAAACCAACAGAAAAAAATGTGATTATCTTAATACATGCAGAAAAAAGCTTTTGACACAATTCAACATTTATTCCTAATAAAAAACACTATAAAGCATAGGAATAAATGGAATTTCCTTAAAATGATAAGTAGGATCTATCTAAAACCATCAGCAAGTATTATTTACAATGATGATAAGCTAGAAACCTTCCCAATAAGAGCAGATATGAATCAAAGATGTTTATTATCACCCTGTTATTCAATATTTTACTAGAAATAAAAGCTAAGATGGGGCGGCCAGGTAGCACAGCGAGTAAGAGCACCGGCTCCAGTGTTGAGAACACCTGGAGATCGAATCCCGGGCTCAGACACTTAGCACCCACCCAGTAACACCTGGCCGTGTAACCTTGAGCAAGTTACTTAACCCCAATTGCTTAGGGGCAGCCAGGTGGCTCAGCGAGTAAGAGCACCGGCTCCAGTGTCGGGATGACCTGGATCAAATCTGGGCTCAGATACTCAGCACCACACCCAGAGATAATAACTGGCCGTGTAACCTTGAGCAAGTTACTTAACCCCAATTGCTTTAAAAAATAAAATAAAATAAAATAAAAGCTAAGACAATAAGAGAAAAAAACTGAAGGAATTATAATAGGCAACAAGGAAACAAAACTATGATTGCATACTTGGAGAATCCTAGAGAAACAACTGAAAACTAGTTGAAATAAATAACTTTAGCAAAGTTGCAAGATAGAAAATAAATCCACATAAGCCATTAGCATTTCTACATATTACCAACAAAGTCCAGCAACAAGAAATAGAAAGACAAATTCCATTTAAAAGAATAGAAGATAATATAAAATACTTGGGAGTCTACTTGCCAAACAAACCCAGGAACTACATGAATACAAATACAAAACACTTTTTACATAAATAACGTCAGATCTAAACAACTGGCAAAAGATTAATGGTTCATGGGTAGGTTGAGCCAATATAATAAAAATAACAATTCTACCTAAATTAATTTATTCATTCAGTTCCATACCAATCAAACTACCAAAAATTCCTAATTACTAGTTAGAAAAAAATAATAAAATTTATCTGAAAGAACAGAAGGTAATGAATATCAAGGAAATTTATGAAAAAAAATGTGAAGGAAGGAGGTCTAGCTGTACCAGATCTCAAACTGTATGACAAAGTGATAATCATCAACATAATATGGTACTGGCTAAGAATAAAGTGGTGGATAAGTCAAATAAATGAAATACACAATAGTAAATGACCATAGCAATTGAGTGTTTTATTAACCCAAATTTCCAGGCTTTTGGTATAAGAACTCACTATTTGACACAAACTGCTGGGAAAACTGGAAAACGTTTGGCAGAAACCAGACATAGACCAGTATTTCACACTGTATACCAAGATATGGTCAAAATGAATACATGATTTAGACATAAAGGGTGATATCATAAGCAAATTAGGGAAGTATAGAATATCTTGACCATCAGATTTATGAATTAAAGAAGATTTTAAGACAAAACAAGTGATAGAGAGTATTACAGGATATAAATGGAGAATTTTGATTACATTAAATTTGAAAGTTTTCGCACAAAGCCAATGAAGCCAAGATTAGAAGAAAAGCAGAAGGCAGGAGGGGAGTTTACATTAAGTATTTCTGATAAAGGTCTAATTTCTCAAATATGTGGAGAACTGAGTCAAATTTATAAGAATCTGAGTCATTCCCCAAATGATAAATGTTCCAAGGATATGAACAGGTAGTTTTCATATGAAGAAATCAAAGCTATCTATAGTCACATGAAAAACTGATCTAGACCATCATTGATTCAAAAAATGCAAATTAAAATAACTCGGAGGTACCATCTTATGCCTATTGGATTGGCTAACATGACGGAAAAGGTAAATGACAAATGTTGGAGGGGATGTGGGGAAATTAGGACACGTGCACTGTTGATGGGTCATGAACTGATTCAACCATTCTGAAGAATGCTTTAGAACTATGCCTAAAGAGCTATAAAACTGTGCATACACTTTAAGCCAGCAATACCACTGCTAGGCCTGTATCCCAAAGAGATTTAAATAAGGAAAAATATCTATATGTATAAAAATATTTGTAGTAGAACTTTTTGTGGTAGCAAAGAATTGGACATTGAGGGGATGCACATCAATTGTGGAAGGGCTAAACAAGTTGTGGCATATGATTGTAATAGAATGCTATTATACTATGAGAAATGACAAGAAGGATGCTTTCAGAAAAACCTAGAAAGACTTACATGAACAAATTGTTATAAAGTGAAGTGAGCAGAACCAGGAGAACATTGCAAACCACAACACCAATATTGTACTGTGAGTTATCAACTGGGAATGACTCAGCAATTCTCAGTAATACAATGATCCAAGACAATTCTAAAGAACTCATGATGAAAAATGTCATTGACCTCCAAAGAGAGAATTGATAAGAATCTGAAAGGAGATCTAAGCATCATTTTTTTTAATTTTATTTTTCTTGGTTTTATTTTTTTGTCTGTTTTCTTTCATAATATAACCAATATGGAAATGGGTTTTGCATGACTGCACATGTATAATCAATATCAAATTGCTTGAAAATAGGTAGGGAGGGATAGAATTTGGAACTCAGAGTTTTTTTTTAAAGTGTCAGAATTGTTTTTACATATAATTGGAAAAATAAGACATTTTTTTAAAATCAAATGTTTATTGAATCAAGCTTAATTTGGGTTAGTAGAGGAAAAGACATTGTAGACAGAAGGACCAGAATGAGTAAAGACATGGAGATAGAAATGAGCTTGGAAACTTAAGGCGTCAATGAGAAGACAGGAATGATGGTAGCACAAAGTATATGGGAAATAAAGTGGGCGAGTTTTTCTTAATGAGGAAGAACTGGTTGATAACTGTGAAGTTTCTGGGAGAAAACTACCAGCTTGTCTTCATGAAGGTAAGGATACCATCCAAAAGCTATTACTCCAAAAGTTCTTGTCAATTTTGTGCACAAAAAATAACATAATTAAGTGAAAAGAAAAAGAAGTTATTCAATTGGTCATTTTGTTTATATGATGATACTTTGACTGATTATGGCCTTCCTGCTACCTCTAACCACTTCTCTGAATTTACTGAATTGACCGGGAATATTTGTCATGCACACACAATCACAACTGGGATATGAAAACTTAATTATTTAAGGGAAATTATACTTTAGTCCTTCAAGCACATATGATTTCAATAGTTTGTGTCTCCAGTAATATAGACTGAAACCCATCTAAACCTTTTAAAATTTCGGTAGATGTCTTCTTCTGTTATCTGTTGATAGGGTCATAGATTTAGAGCTAGAAGGGACTTTGAATGTCATCTAGCCCAAGCTCTTTATCCTATCGATGAGGAAAGTGAGGTCAAGAGAGGTGACTCTATTTACCAAGGATACTTAAGTAGTAAGTGGCAGAGCTAGAAACCAACCATATCATTTGACTCCAAATCTATTACACTCCCCACTACCCCAGGTTTCCTCCTGAGATGCTAGGGCCAAAAAAAGAAATAATCCATATTACATAGTATCTAATCTTCTGTTAAGAAGTTTCCCCAAACTTAGCTGAGTGGATTGTCACAAAGATTCACATTTATCCTATATCCAGCCCTGTACTGGAAGCCCATACATCTCAGAAGAAACCAACCAAACTTGAACTCAATTATTAGGGTATTCATGAGCCCATATTCTGTTGCATCACCAAGCCAGGCCTTAGTGGCTGTTAAATCACTATACTAGGCAACAATTTTGAAATAGTTTCCCAACCTAAAATTTAACCAGTAAGAAAAAAACAAATGGTACAGCAGAAAAAGTGCTGACTAGAGGTGTTCAAATCCTACCTTTGATGCTTATTACCTGTGTGACTTTTGATGGGTTACTAACCTCTCTGGACCTTGATTTCTTCATCTATATAGTAATGGGGTTGAACTAAATGGCTTCTGAAGTGCATTTCATCTCATTGTCTATGACCCAATGTTAAAATCACATTCAATGTTGTTTTTTTCCTGCTATTAAAATAGCACATGTAGGGATAAAACTGGCAATGGACAAGTCATAGCTAAACTAGAAAATGTATAGTTGAGACATTTTAGCTTACTCTTGAATGAACTGAATTCTATTTTCTTTTCAACAGAGTTATAACTGTGAATAAAGTTTGTAAAACAGCTAGCACATTATTTCCAAAAGTGACTACACATATAGTAAAAATCAATCTATGGATGGAGAAATACCTAGAGTTTGGCTTCAAATTCATTTCAAAGGACATTTCTTGTGGATTTTAATGGACATTTTCTATTTTAGGAGAGGCATCAATCTCTGGATGCCAACTGAGGTTTGATTTAAGAAATAATGTTACTAAGAAGAAAACTGCCCAGTGTCCCTGCCTATGACTTGACCAAACCCTTTCAAAAGTCAAAAAAAAAAGTGCCAAAACCTGACTTTGATTTGTAAGATGCCTGTGAGGCAACTTTACCTGATACACAATCCCAGCCTTTGGAACTGAATGAAAAATCAGTTATTTGGGGATTTCTAGACATGAGTGAACTGACTGACCTTTGGATTGAATTAACTGATTATGTTTTGTTTTGAACAGACAATGTTTTAAATAGAAATGAGGTCTCTTGATGTGTCATTCATTGGTCTCGTTATAAAAATATAATCAACAGCCTCTTCAAAGAAGGAATTCATGAATTCTTAGAATTTTAGAGAGAGAGAGGATCTTAAAATTCATCTATTCTAAACCCCTCATCTTATAGGAAAAGAAACAGTTAGATGTTGAGATAGGCAGTTATTTTCAGAAGGCAGCAT
This sequence comes from Petaurus breviceps papuanus, assembly GCF_028583685.1. Taxonomy (NCBI): domain Eukaryota; kingdom Metazoa; phylum Chordata; class Mammalia; order Diprotodontia; family Petauridae; genus Petaurus; species Petaurus breviceps. The sequence goes on from NW_027185664.1 coordinate 8,707,782, forward strand.
AAGATTAGTGTCTTAGCCGAAACTGGAATCTACATCTCCTGAGTCCTTTTTATGTCCCTCTATATTGGCTGCATACCAGATCAAACTTTTGAACTTTGTTTTGCACTACTGCAGATCTTCTTTGTGTTACATACTAATTGACTTCAAAGAAATTTCCTGACTTTTAATGTCATATTACACTATCTATACTGGCCACCTTCAGAGGTTTCCAGAGATTGCTGACCTTTTAGCAAATGTGACTCAGATGTATAGTCAGTAAAATATTCTCCCTATCTAGAGGTTAATCAAACACTCACAAAAGAAATTGCAAAGCACAGTGAAGTGCTAAAGTGCTTCATTGATAGTAATAGTAATTTACACTTTTATAGCACTAGGAGATGAATGAAGGGTTTTTCTCACTACAGAAGGTAGTGGAAAAGTTATCTTGACCATTCTACTGAGTGACGTGAGTTGCCCAGATCTAAAATCCAAGTTTATTCTGACTGTAAGTCCAGGCATCTTTCCACTATATATTACTGATATTCCATATGAAAAAGAACCAGGTTACTTTAGAGTGCACAATAGCAAAAGAAATAAATGTTGGGAATGGTCAAATTAGGAAAGCAAATTTCAAAAAATTGCAGGAAAAAATCCTATGGCTGGAGACTCTAAAAGCGGATGAAGTTCAAGAATCCTCTTTAAAAAGAAATCTAAATACTTTCAAAATAATTGGAAAGAATTCTGAAGAGAAAGAAAAGGGATATGCAGCTAAAGCAGTCTGAAAGAACAAAGGAAGTTCTAAGAACTTTACATACTGTAAAAGACTGTCTACAAAAGCTGAAAGTACTTAGCAAAGTTCCAGGCCATCAGAGGTAAATGCTTTTTTATTCATAATTCATGAACTCCCAAGATCTCTACAGAAATAAAGTATAATTAAAATAGAGGGTAGGTACTACATTTTATATCTATATAAACTCAGGCTTCTGAGTAATTAATTTCAGAAGTATGATCAATTTGAGTTAATTATTCTTTGTTATTAAGTTAATTATTCTTTGTTAATTATTCTTTGAATGATTAAGAGAAATTATTCTTTGAATGATTAAGAGAATTCCTTTGCAAATTCATCTAGTAATGGAGTTTTTTTTTTCTTTGAAGGTTCATTTATGACTTATTCAATTTCTTTTTCCAAGACTAGGTTATTTATGTTCCCTATTTCTTATGTTGATATTATGGATATTTTTATTCTTGAAGTATTTATTAATTTCATTTAAATAATCAATTTTTCTAGCATACAATTGGAAAATAGTTCCTAATAATTTCCTTTCTTTTCTTCATTTATGGCAAGTCCTCCTTTTTATTTTTTTTTTATGTAGCCAGTTTGTTTTTCCTCTTCCATCAAATTAGCTAACAGTTTGATTTTTAATAGCCCATAATTTTATTTACAATTAAATGGATTTTTATTTTAAATTTCTTCACTTTTCATAATTTCGACTTTTGTGTTTGAGTTTTTATTTGCTACTTTTTCTAATTTTTTTCATTGCTTAACTAATGATCTATATATTCCTAAGGACTGCATTGTTTAATTCCCGAAAGTTTAAGTATGTATTTTTGTTGTCATTTTTATCAATTATTCTTGAATTTGTTCAAATCCATCAATTCTCTAAATTTAAGTTATCTAGACTCCATTTAAGTTTGAATCATTTTAAAATAACCTTTATAATTTTATTGTGTTGTGGTCATTAAGGAACATGTTTAATATTTCTATTTTCTGCATTTATTTATGAGGTTTTTATAACCTACTATGTAGTCCATATTTTAAAAGTTACTATATAGTTGAAAATACACATATTCCTTTCAATTTCCATTCAGTAATCATTAGCAGCTTAGCATATCTAACTTTTCTAAAATTCTATTCAGTACTTTAACTTCTTTCTTATTTATCTTCTTGTTAATTTTGCTTTGGGTTATATACTAGCCCCTCAATTTAACTATATGAATATATTTCAAGTACATGACTGAACCAACGAATTGTTGAATTCTATTTTTTAATCCATTTTGCCACCCTCTGTAGCAGCAAGCACCCTAGCATACCCAGGATGGCTGCTAGCACAGGCTCTTTGATCTGCTTTTTCTAAAGGAAAACAATTCAAAAAGTGTTAACAATCTTACTTTAATCAATCAAACATATATCATTTACCTAGTTCAGTGGAAAAAAGTTAGCACCCTGAACTTCAGAGAATACAAACAGAAGTTAAAAGAGAAAATAATACAATTAAGCAGACAGGGCTTCTAGCTGTCTGACCACTACATCCATACCTAGTTAGTCAACAGAGAGAGAAGCACCAACATATGGGTTTTCAAAGCCGGGGTGCTCAACAGCTGCCCAGTCTCATCTAGTCAAATTACACAACTCTTCCCAAAGTGAGCCCCAAAGCAAAACTTCTCCTCAGAGGTGTATATATATATATCCTTCTCCAGGGTCAGAGAACATCACAATCCTCATGACCCACTTGACTACAAAGTAACAAAAGTTGTGCCTTCCTAAAAAACAAGCCTCCCACCACAGGCTCAAGGTGAGTACATGCAGCCTATTAGGGGACAGAGTATGTTTTCAAATCAGAAAAGGTCTTCAAGTTCAACTTAGGCTTATTAAGGGGCAGGGAAGATCTTTAAATTTCTATTGCCATTACACCCTCCTACATTTTATGACTTAGTTAATTTCATTCACATTCACTGTTAGTATTATTAATTGTTTGTTTTGCTCCACCATAACTTACACTTTTTTTTCTTTTTTCCTTCTGGACCCCTCTTTACAAAGAAGAAGGGGAGAAAATAAAGAAATCTTATCAATACTACTAATCTGTAATTGGAGTGATCTGTTTCTATTCCTTTATTTCTCCTTTCTTCACCAAGGTCAGACCTTGATCTTTGGTGCTTACATTCCCTTTCTTTTGAACCCATCAAAAGGCATGCTGGAGTCAGATCTCAGTGAAAAACAATTATTAAATATTCAGCATGAGCATTTATATATTGTTTTGTTGGTTGTCCTGATTTAAGAAAATTATGGAGAAAATATTGGTAATGCAGATTAAATTTAGAATTGAGTCATGCCTGCATTTTTTCCAGTCAGTTGTTAAACATTTACCAGAGTATTGCCATCCATCCCCTTATGATCAGCTCTCTGAATTCAGTTTATTTTGTTTATGACTGTTCCCTCCCTAATTCTTCTCTCTACCCTTTCCCCTTTGCCTGTTGAATTTAATGTATTTCTACACCAAACTCTTTGTCGTATATGTGCTTGTGTGTCTAGTGCTCGCTTATCTGGATCAGGCACCTTAGGAGATGCCTAATGCCACCCGCTCCTCTGTGTTTCCATATGCTTCTTCTCCTGCACCCTATTTAGGCAAATTATCAAGATCATCCCATTTCTTCATTTGTTCCCTAGCATATTTCCTTTTCCCCTCCCTTTTCTTTCCTTTATTAAAATAAAAACAGAGAAAACCCTCCTATCCAGACCCCGTGTCTGTCTTATTTAACTCTTCTTGGAATTTTTAAAGACAGTAAGATTCTGAAGGGGCACTTATCTCTTCTCTGCCTCTTAGAATGTCCACATGGGAAATGCCAATATAATATTCCTGCTCTCGGATCTCTGGATGATGCACCTGGATTGGAACTAAATAGAGCCACAGGTTCTCCTCCCTCTGCGTTAAAGCCTTTTTGGTTCCTGGATGAGACCTGCTCTGGACAGGGTCTAGATATCAGGCCGCCCTCTCTGCCTCAGTCACTGTTTTTTGCCTCAGTGTCCTCATGGTCTATTGCCTGCTTTAGACTCCTTTTTCCCTTTGCATAATCCTTGATCAAAGGTTGATTCTTCCCCCATGCTGTGCTCCCGACAGGTCCCAGGAGCATTCTGGAGACAAACTGTCCAGGCCTCCTGCACAGCCCTCTCCAGCCCTATCTCCCAACAGTGCTTCCCTTTTCTCTGAGGAGTGTACAACAGACAGTAAGTACCCTATCTCCCTCAGCAGTGACCATCAGCTCTGGTTTTGTCTCCTGTCCCTATTTGGACATATCAGGGCCTGGATCTGGCTTCAGGCCCCCTGACTATTGGAACTGATACAGGCTTCCAATGCTCCACTTGAGAGCTGACTGGAGGGTGGGAGCCAAGATTGGGGAGGGAGGGAAGGATGGAAGATGAGTTTACTGGAGTTTTCACTGTTTCTTCTTCTGGCCTCCTCTAGCCATGTTATAGCAGCTGGAGTTAACTTCCTTAATGTGTAGCCCTCTTCCTTCCTCTAAGCTGTTACTAACTTCCTCAGATCAGCCTCTCCCTCTTTTGTCCATCTTTTTTTTTTCTTTTTTTCCTGCAGATCCAGACTGTCAGAAACAAGCAGCTCCCTTACACTTCTTTTATGAAAACTTTCTCGTTGGTCATTCTGGGGTCATTTTCAGATATTTGTTGGGGTTTCTGGAGGAGAGCAGCTTGTCAACAACCTCTGAAGTCTCCATTTTAATCCAAAACTCTGACAGAGCTTCTTTCCACCATTCTGATCCCTGCTCCTGGTTGTTTAAGGAGTTTTAGGCCCTCCCATTCAGAAACAACCTTTCTTTAATATAGAAGTTGTTAACCTTTTTTGGTGTCATAGACCACTTCAGTGGTCTGGTGGAGCCTTTGGTCTCCTTTACAGAATCATGTTTTTAAATGCATAAAATAAAATATATAGAATTACAAAGAAAACCAAAGACTAATGAAAATAAAGATGTATTTTTTTTCCCATCTCAAATCTGTCCAAGGATCCCATATGGATCCATGACTCCCAGGTTAAAAAAAAAAACTTGCATTCATTCTGTTGCCCTCATCTATGTGCCTTTCTAAAGATTATTCTAGCCTTAGTCCTCCCTGACTTGAGGTCAAGTTCCCAGGGTCTTGGAGTCAGTCCAGTTTCTGGACTTTTTTACCTTTCACTACTTTTTAAACTTCTTTGATTAATGAACCCCAGCTTGAAGTCCTGAGCTTCTTGGACCTTCCTGGATCCTGAGATAGCTTGACTTTGGGGTTTAAAAATCTAATATACCTGAATGCCAATTAACTATACCTTTTCCTCTGCTGTTTCCCTTATCTGGGTGCCAGGTGCCAGTAGCTACTTCTATTTTTTTTCTCTGCCCCCCCAATTCCAAACCACAGAATTTCATTTTCTAGAGTTTATTTATAAGGTTAAGAAGAATATGGAGTATGAATAAAAGAAATCTACCTAAGTTTCCTAAAATTCCCAAGCCATTCTGTATAATCATGTTTCCCCAAGACTAATTAGGCCCATCATGATTTTCCCAATTGGAGTTATCTTATAGCCTTAAAACTCTTATAACCCCAGAAAAGAATGGTGTCTTTACCCTCATATTATGATTATGACCTCTAAACTGATTTTGGAATTTGTCCACCTTAGCATATTAGAATGAACTCACTGCTCCATTCTTCCACTCCCAGAGTCACTCTCAGACCATCAGAGAGTCCACTAATGGCACAGCCTGCTGCTGCTCAATCATTTAAGTAGAGTTGCATTTGTCATTCCTGGGACAAGTTTCATAAAATGCAACAGAGGCAAAAAAAAAAAAAGTTTCTTCAAATGAACTTTTCTTTTGCATTCAGTAGGGATTTATTTTTAAGTGAAAAATTTTGCATTTTATTTTTCCCAGCTAGATATGAAAACAATTTTTAACATTTGCTATTTTTAAAATTTTGAGTTCCAAATTCTCTCCTTTCCCCCAATCCCCTCATCCCTTATCCTTGATAATGCAAACAATTTGATATAGATTATGCATGTGTAGTCATGCAAAACATGTCTATATTAAGCCAATTTGCAAAAGAAAACATAGACCCCCAACAAAAAATTAAAAAGAAAAAAAAAAGCATGGGGCTGCTAGATGATGCAACGAATAGAGCACCAACCCTGGAGTCAGGAGGACCTGAGTTCAAATTTGTCCTCAGACACTTGATACTTACTAGGTGTGTGACCTTTGGCAAGTCACTTAACCCCAATTGCCCTGCCTCCCCCCCTCCAAAAAAAAAAAAAAGAAGCCTTCTTGGACCCGCATTCAGACTCCATCAGTACTTTCTCTGAAGGTGGACAGCATTTTTCATCATAAATTCTCAAGAATTGTCTTGGATCTGAAATGAACTTTTAAAGACAAACTCAGGTAAGAGAGTTGGGAAACAGATTCAGAGACATTGGTCCCTCTGGTGGGAGACCCCAGAATCCATCAAGGCTTTTTCAAAGGGAGTTGGGGGTGGAGAGCCCTGCTAAGGTGTGACAGCTGGCCGGGAGAGATGAGGAGTGGAGAAAGGAGGGAGACTCCAGGCAGTACGTATGTAAGTGTTTTGCATGGTTTAAAGTGTTATATAAATGTCAGTTACTGATATTGTGAGCATTATTTTAACTAAATTTTCTTCATAACTAAATATTAAGAGCAGGTTAAGGTGCTAAAGGGGAGTCAATGCTGTTAGAGTCTAGAGTCTATTCCATTTCCACACTGTGGAGCAAAGCTCCATTTGCCCTGTCCTCTCCTTTGCCTGCATGACAGGCTACCACTGCCCCAGGCTCCTCCAGAGAACACATATGGAAATGGGACAGGTCCAGAGAGGGGCCTCTTACTTCAATGATCAAAATGATTCAGCCCAACAAACAGTTCACCTCCAAAGTTCACAGAAGACAAAACTTCTTTTCTCAGTCTCAACTTCCCTTCCACTCAACCCCAACTTCCCTGTTCTTGCTTAGTCCACCCACTGTGTTCATCTTCAGTCCTCCCACAATCTTGCAGTAATTTTCTAGTTTTATAATTCTTAAAATCTGAGGATGTAAAGGAAACTCTGTTAAAAGAGAGAGAGACAGAGAGAGAGAGACAGAGACAGAGAGACAGACAGAGAGAGAGACAGAGAGACAGACAGAGAGAGA
>NW_027185664.1:8717310-8722003 GCF_028583685.1 Petaurus breviceps papuanus
ATTATATAAACAAATTTTTATCTTAAATTTACCTGCGAGCACTGAGAGCTAAAGTCATAACTTGCCCATAGCAGTATGATGGTATGTATATCAAAGGTAGGACCTAGTTCCAGCGTTTCCTGAGTCCAAGACCAGTTCTCTACCTACTATACACATTGCATCTCATTGACAAATCACTTCATCATATTAGCTGAATCTAGCAAGGCCCAGAGAAAGTGGGAAAATAAACAGAGAAGTTTTTTAAGTATTTTATTTTTTATGTTATACATAATACATAAATATTTAAAATAAATATTTTATCTTTTTTATAAGTATTTTATTTTCCCCAATTACATGTAAAAACAATTTTCTATATTCATTTTGAAAACAGAGTTCCAAATTCTCTTCCTCCCCATCCATTCATTGAGAAGGCAAACAATTTGATATAGGCTACATATGTGTAGTCATGCAAAACATATTTCCATATTAGTTATGTTTAAAAGAAAACATAGACCCAAATGAAAGCCCAAGAAGAATAAAGAAAGTAAAATATAAAATGTGTGCTTCAATCTGACTCCATCACTTCTTTCTCTAGGGATGGATAGCATAACTCCTTCAGAGTTTTCTTGGATCATTGTATTGCTGAGAAGAGCTAAGTCATTCACAGTTGGTCATCTTACACATTGCTGTTACTGTGTACAATGTTCTCTTGGTTCAACTCTTTTCACTTTGCATAAGTTGATGTAAGTCTTTCCAGGTTTTTCTAAGAGTATCTAGCTCATCATTCCTTATATCACAACAATATTACATCACAATCATATACAACAAATTATTCAGCCATTCCTTAATTAATGGGCAATTTCCAATTTCCAATTCTTTTCTACCAGAAAAGAGCAGCTGTAAATATTTGGGCATAGTTCCAAATTGCTCTACATAATAATTGAATCCATTCACAACTCTACCAACAGTGTATTAGTGTCTCAATTTTCCAACATCCCCTCCAAAATTTGTCATTCTTTTCTGTCTCATTAACCAATCTAATAGATGTGAAGTAGTACCTCAGAATTGTTTTAATTTGCATTTCTCCAATCAGTAGTGATTTAGAGTATTTTTTCAAAAGGCTATAAATAGCTTTAATTACTTCATCTGAAAACTGACTATTCATAGCTTTTGACCATTTATCAATGGAAGAATGACTTGTTTTTATAAATTTGACTCATTTTTTCTATGTATTTGAGAGATGAGGTCTTTATGAGAAACTTGCTTCAAAGTTTTTTTCGAAGTTATGTGTTTTCTCTCCATCTTATTCTCCCCATTTATTCTATTATCTCTCTCCTTTCACCATGTCTATCATTAAAACTGTTTTGTTTCTGACTACTGCCTCCCACAATCCACCCTCCCTTCTATAAGCACTCCTCTTCTTCTGTTCCCTTCCCCTCCTACTTTCCTGTAGGGTAAGATAGATTTCTATACCCAATTGAGTGTATATGTTCTTTTCTCTTTGAACCAATTCAAATGAGAGTAAGGTTCAAGCATTCCTCACCACCTCTCCCATCTTTACTCCTGTTGTAAAAGCTCTTTCTTGCCTTTCTTATGTGAGATAACTTATTCCTTTCTACATCTCCCTTTCTCTTTCTCCCAGTGCATTCCTCTTTCTCAACCCTTAATTTTTTTAAAAAATATTCTCCTATTATATTCAATTTAAACCTTTGCCCTGTCTTTTTTTGTCCTCTGTCTTTATATACTTATTCTAACTGCCTTATTAATAAGAAAATTTTTGTGAGTGACAACTATTATCTTCCCATGTAAGAATGTAAATGGCTTAACCTTAGTAAGTCCCATATGATTTCCCTTTCCTGTTTACTGTTTTATACTTCTCTTAAACCTTGTATTTGGAAGTCAAATTTTCTATTCTGCTCTGTTCTTTTCATTAGGAATGCTTGAAAGTCCTTTATTTCATTAAATATCCATTTTTTCCCACTGAAAGGTCATACTGCATATAATTGCTGGGTAGGTGAAAGTGGTTGTAATCCTAGATCCTTTGCCCTCCAGAATATCATATTGCAAGCCCTCCACTCCTTTAATATAGAAGCTACTAAATATTGTGTTATCCTGACTATGACTCCATTATACTTAAATTGTTTTTTTTTGTTTTGGGGGGTTTTTTTTGCCTTTTGGAGGGCAATTGGGGTTAAGTAACTTGCCCAAGGTTACACGGCTAGTTTTTTTTTGGGGGGGTGGGTGTGGGTGGGTGTGGGTGTTAAGTGTCTATGGCCAGAACCAAACTCAGGTCCTCCTGACTCTGGGGCCAGTGTTTTACTCACTGCGCCACCTAGCCACCCCCTAATTGTTTCTTTTCTTGCTGTTTATAATATTTTCTCCTTGATTCAAAAACTCTGGAATTTGGCTATAATATTCCTGGGAGTTTTCATTTGGAGATCTCTTTCAGGAGGTGATCTGTGAATTCTTTAAATTTCTATTTTCCCCTCTGGTTCTAGAACATTAGGGCAATTTTCCTTAATAATTTCTCAAAAGATGTCTAGGCTCTTTTTTTGATCGTGCAAATTATCTCTCCTGTATCTATTTTCCAGATCAGTTGTTTTTCTAGTGAGATGTTTCACATTGTCTTTTATTTTTTTGTTCTTTTGGTTTTGTTTGATTGTTTGTTAATGCTTCATAAAGGCAAGCTTCCACTTGCTCATTTCTAATTTTTAGGAATCATTTTCTTCAGTGAATTTTTGCATATCTTTTTCCATTTGGCCAATTCTAATTTTCAAGGTATTGTTTTCCTCATTGGATTTTTATACCTCATTTATCATTTGCCCTTGTCTGTTTTTCAAGTTATTTTCTTCAATAATTTTTGTGCCTCCTTTACTAAGATGGTGACTCTTTTTATCATGATTTTATTGCATCACTCTCATTTCTCTTCCCAATTTCCCTTCTACCTCTCTTTCTTGATCAAAAAAAAGTGAGCTTTCTATGACCTGAGATCAATTCACATTTTCCTTTGAGGCTTTGGATGTAGAAGTTTTGACTTTGCTGTCATCTTCTGAGTATGTCTTTTGATTTTCCTTGTTATCATAGTAACTTTCTATAGTTAGAATTTTTTTCTGTTGTTTCTTCATTTTTTCCTGCTTGTTTCTTGACTTTTAGCTCTTTGCTGCTTCCAGGATGGAGGGCATACTGTCCCAAGCTCTTTTCAGAGATACTTCTAGGAAACTGTAAGTTTTCAGTTTTTCCAGGGTGGTATGATCTATGGAGAGATATGTTTACTACTCTCCTGGACTGTGGTCTGGCCTTTGAGCCACTGAAAACATTCTTTTCTGCTCTGAAACTGTGGTGATGGTCCTCTGTTCCATGATACCTGCAAGCTCTGATGTGCTAGCCTTTCTCCTTGCCCTGGGACTGCCACCTTGAACTGCAATAGAGTCCTGCCCCCAGTATCAGCAAAGAGATTCCTGTAATTTCCTTCTAGACAGTTGTTCAACCCCCTTACCATCTGTGGACTGAAAGATCTAGCAGCAGCTGCAGCACCTGTTGATTCAGTCACTGCCAAGGCCTACCCCTGCTTTGCTGGGGTCTGTGCTGGTGTGGCCTGCACTGGACTGTGCTCCACTCTCATCCCAGTGCCACTGACCTTTCCTGCTGACCTTCTAAAATGTATTGGGCTGGAAAGTTTTTCACCCCATCCTTTTGTGGGTTCCATCTGGCATATAGTAGGCACTTAATAAATAATGATGGAGAGAGGTGATCTTCTAAGATGTTTTGACAGCCCAAAGTCTCCACCATAAAAGCAAGAATCTGATAATCCACCAGTCATTGTCCATTCTTTAAGCTAAATTAAGAAGGGGAGTGGTGGTGGTTAATGATATTAAGCTCACATTGCCCCTCTCCCTTTGGAGTTGTGGTAGCTCACTCTTCTAATTCATAGAATTTCCTTATACTGTCTCCTCTGCCACCTCCCCGCAAAAGCTACATGGCATATACTCTTTTTTTAAAATGAATTAAAATTAAATTTCATTTTGAGAACAGTAGTAGTACTAGTGCTTCTGAGATTGCCCTGCGCTTGGTGGTGGAAGCTAGGGAGTGTATTAATAAGGAAATTCCAGTTGCTATATTCCCTAAAGTTTTTGAAAATTTTACAAATGTTGAGATCAATGAAGATGTTCTAGGGCACCCAGAGTTGAATTTAAGAATCACTGTGATCTGAAGTTTTAATATCCAACTGACTGTGGATACGTTTCACTGTTCCTATACACAAAAGACAATACATTTGAGGACTCCAAAGGGATCTGGTACTGCAGTATTAGTACTTTACCCTAAGGCTAGAGTCCCTTTAAATCATATACTATAGACAATTTATGCATTCTCTTATGCAATATAATAGGGCATAATCACATCATGCATACTACAGACTGTCCAAACACATGCATAAATGTTCAAAGAGTAGAAATATGTGACCACTCGAGAATTAAGACATGGAAACAAGGTGAAGGAAAGAGAAAACAATTCTATTGGATTGGGGGTTCCTTGAAGGCAGGGTTAATTTCTTACTGAAGCCTTTGATCTTTGTGCCTAACAAGGAACTCTCTCTGTACACGAAGTTTGAAGAAACTTAAGGGGAAGAGAGTTAGGCTGTTTTTATTCTCTCTCTCTCTCTCTCTCTCTCTCTCTCTCTCTCTCTCTCTCTCTCTCTCTCTCTCTCTCTCTCTCC
>NW_027185664.1:8727003-8731470 GCF_028583685.1 Petaurus breviceps papuanus
TCTTCCTCCTCCTCTATATCCTTATATATGTCTTGCACATTTATTTTATTTTATTTTGGTTGGAATGTGGGGGGAGTAAGACATAAGATTTCATCTTTCATCTGGGTAGCAAACCCCAAGAGCAGAAATACCCAGCACAAATGCAGATGGGCAGCCCATCTCTAACTCGTAGTCTTAGAGTTGCCTGAGATAACGAGTGGTCAAGTGACTTGGATGGGAGGATAATACAAGAGTTACAAGTCACAAGTAGGATTTGTCTCCTAGAGTCCCATGTTTCCTTCAAAAATCAACTCCAATACCACCATAAACATTTAGAATTTCCTGATCAGCCTAGATGCTAACACCTTCCGCAAATTGGATGTCAGCTTCTTGAATGAAGATTGGAACTATTTCATATTTGCCTGGGTACCCCAGTAATTACCATGGTACCTGAATCATAGTAGTTTCTTAATAAATGCCTGTTGATTGGTTGATTGGTTGATTCCTGCCTCTAAACCTACTCTCTACGCACTACTCCTTTCTGCTTCTCACCTTGTACAAAGTCAGCCTTTAATAAATTTTCACCAAATGCATCTGAACTGAGTACAGGTCATGAAGTGAACAGTACACAAAATGTATGCCTCTTATTGGGAGACCAATCCAAGCAAATTCTGAATTATTCATGGAGAATGTTGGCCATGAGGTAATAAAATGTTTCATTCACAGCAACTCATTGAGACCATTATCTAAGGCTTTGAAGTTTGTCATCTGCATCAGTTAAGGAAGTAGCCACAGAGGTTAAATCATTAATGCTCAGATTGTAGTTCTTGGTTATACTATCTTCACATGCATTCTGTTGCCACACCCAATTATCAGTAGTTTTTGACTGTTGTTGACTCTAACCCCTAAATCTTGCTTTTTCATCCTCTGACAACGATTCTAATTTGTTTTTGCCACTGGAGAGATTAATCAGAACCATGTCTAATTAGATAAAGTAGACTCATTTTAGACCTGGAAAGGACATTGGAGGTCATTGAGTTCCATTTTTTTGGAGAGGAGAAAATCAACACACAGAAAATCAATATATCAATGAGCATTTCCTAAGAATTTCCTACATGCTAGGCACTACCCTAGATGCTGGGGATATAAAGACACATAGAACGCCCCTATCCTCATAAAGGACACATTAATGTCCTGTAACTAGATAGTAGCTTAGTTAGAACTGGATTCTAAGCCTCTTGATTCATTCTTTTTAAAAACTTTTATTGGTGTCTTTTGTTTTTATATTACAAACATTTATACATTACTCCTTCATGAGAACTCCCTTGTAAGAAAAGAAACTGTTAAGTAAAACTCCTAATACAGTGACCTCATCTGAAAGTGCATGCAACATTTCACATCTGTAGTAGTACACACATTTGTGTTTTTAAAAATTTTAAATTAAATCTATTTTCTTTCTTTTTCACCTCCAACCCATTAAAAACTAAAGAAAAACAATTTTCTTGTGATGAATATGCATATATCCTCCATATATACATATATATATATATATATAGAACATGTCACATACGTCCTGTCTACATCTATATACATAAATATATAGATATATCTTGATTTTCAAGTCTAGGTTTCTTTTTACATTTTGCTAGATCTTTCATTTAGTTTAAGTAAACATTGAAGATTTTATCATCCTCATTTGATTTTCTTTCACAGTACTTGGTGATTCTATCCTTTAGAAAGCAGTATTATGCAATAGGTTTTATTTTTTTAACCAAAGTATAGTATTTTCTATATAACCGTTTTATTATACTATTATAGATTCAATTTATTGTAAGATATTTTTGAATTCCAATTCTTTTATCCCACTTGTTAACTCTTCCTTGGAATTTCTTGTCATTTGAATATTTGATAAGTTTGTGATATCTGTCTTCATCCAAATCAATGGTAAATAAGTTGAACACAACAAAGCCCAAGTCAACTGACTAGTGTCCTCCATTAGAGATTTTTAAGGTCGAAATCAGTAATTAATGAACACTCTTTAGATCCAATTGTTCAACTAATTCTGAGTTCAATTCTTTTACTTTCAAAAACATACTTGGGGCAACCCAACTTATTAGGTATAAGGAATTCAAAATTAAGAATGAAACAGAGCCTACTCTCAAGGAATTTACATTTTTCTGAATTGACTTGTCTATACTATAATTATTCCATACATTCTTACCTTGTCTCTAAGGATATAATGAAAGTTTTTTCATAATAACATACTTTGCTAAAATTCAGGCATCCTGTGATGGTTGTATTACTCAGATTTAGTAGCTTAATAATCGTGTTAAAAAGGAAAATGAGATTAGACTTGGATGACCACTTAATGAATACATACTGACTTGGCTTCCCCATTTCTATTAATGATACAACCATCTTTCTAGTCACCCAAATCTGAAATCTCAGAGGCATTCTCACCAATTTCTTCTCCTCCACCATAATTACTCATTTTCATAAATTGCATCAGTTTACTTATATAGTATCTCTTGTGTTTAACCCTTTTTCTCTACTCACATAGTAACCACCCTAGTACAGGCCCTCATCCTTACTAGCCTGAGTTATTATAGTACTTTGCTAATTGATCTTTCCAGCTCTAAACTCTCCCCTCACTAATCCATCCTTCACATAGTTGCAAGTGAAACTTTGAGGGTCTTCCCTTCCCAGACAGATATTTTTTTGTGATGGTAAATTAAGCCATCTTTTTTCTCAATTCTCACCTAGTTAGTGATTTAATAGACTCACAAGTCAAAACATTGCCCTTATGATGTCACTGGTTCTTTTCAAGAACAAAGGATGAACAATTTCACCAAAAGTAAGTGGTTCAGTAGACAGAACTAGAAGATCTAGGTTAAAAACCTGAATTTGATTTCTATTACCTATATGCCTTGGGAAAGTCACTTAATTTCTTCTGGATTTAATTTTCTCCTTTGTGCAATGAATGTGTTGGGGTAAATAACCTCATATGGTCCTTTCTACCTCAAAATTCTATGATGCAATGTTAGCTTTAGCAACAAATGTTAGTTTCTAAAAGGTAAAGTTAAAGCTTTCTTACAAGTCCTGCACTTGTGACAACAGGTGAGCAATGATTTCCATTCACAAAAGTGTGAATGTAGAAGAATCCTAGTGTTCATGAAAACAAAGGGGGAAGGGCAATGAGACCTGAAATGAAAGGGTATATCATGAACTCTTTTACTGTGTTTTCTTTTTCCTCAAGTAGAAAAGGTCAGTATGGAATGTGAAGTCAAAATAGGGTCAGGAAAAGTGAAAAAATGAAATGAATATCTAGTTAAATGAGAGGAAGGAAGGAAGGAAGGAAGGAAGGAAGGAAGGAAGGAAGGAAGGAAGGAAGGAAGGAAGGATGGAAGGAAGGAAGGAAGAAAGAAAGAAAGGAAGGAAGGAAGGAAGAAAGAAAGGAAGGAAAGAAAGAGGGAAGGAAGGAAGGAAGGAAGGAAGGAAGGAAGGAAGGAAGGAAGGAAGGAAGGAAGGAAGGAAGGAAGGAAGGAAGAAAGGAAGGAAGGAAAGAAGGAGGGAAGGAAGGAAGGGAGGAAGGGAGAGAGAGAAAGGAGAGAGGAGTGTTATATAAATTAAGTAAGCCTTTCTCTTCAAATATCTAGTCAATCATGTTAATTAAGTTATTTCACCTCTTTGCTATGCATCAAGGCTTAAGTGTGACACAAATTTTGAGACAAGAAGTTTCTACAAGATAATAGAGCATAGAAAACTATATTGCAAATCTAGACCCATTTGGAAAAGTTGAAAGAATACCAGGAAAAATACCAGGGAAAAAAAATGAAAGGCTTTCCCCCAATCATTCAAGTGTTGTGAGGATGATAAGGCCACTTGCTATTCAAGGGTCTTGTTATCCTGCACACAGATCCCTAAAGCCCTGGCTGGGTTGGGTAATCTTAGGTGATAAGAGAGTTGTAAGGAATTAGAACTCCTGATAAGAAGAGCTGTGTTTTTGTTTGACCATACTTTGGGAAGATATGGGTGACATAGATAAAGTGCTGGAGAAAACCCCAGGTGGGTTTCAAATGATTCCTCATTCCCCAGGAGGGGGTGGAGGGTCAATGATCCCCAGGACTGATCTGCTACTGTATTTGTTCATGCTTATCTCTGTGTGCTTAAAGCAATCCAAATGGCCCTTCCCAGGCAAAGGCAGCACTATAGGAAAAGTGGACCAAGAGCTTGTGTGTTTCTTTGTTCATCTGGTAGCTTGTAGTGAAAAAGCCTTGCCTAACTTCCATGTCCAAATTGTTATATTATACTGTGAAACTAGAATGAGTAGGTCAGTATAGTACCTTTATTCAGAGCCTTTATCTTGACTATTTAGGATTTTACCAAACTTCCATTTCCCTCTTCTCCACCCTATCCCACTCCTAAAAAAGAAGGGAAGGAGGGAAGGAAGGAAGGAAGGAAGGAAGGAAGGAAGGAAGGAAGGAAGGA
>NW_027185664.1:8731480-8759349 GCF_028583685.1 Petaurus breviceps papuanus
AGGAAGGAAGGAAGGAAGGAAGGAAGGAAGGAAGGAAGGAAGGAAGGGGAAAAAAAAAGAAAGGAAGGGAAACCTAGACCTCTCAGGGTGAACTCTCATCTACACAATCTCAGCTTGAAGACAAAATTTTCCATGCACTAGAAAAAAAACAGTATCTGCTTTCTCATTTTTAGGGATTAGCCTACTTGTTCACGGCCCTGAAGTGGGAAGTGAATAATATGCTGCCACACAGCACAGGATGAGAATGCTGCCCAGTCAGTCCCTAAAAGGAAGAAAGTTTAGGCAGCACTCTGTTCTCTATTGCCCCTGTTCCTTCCAATTATCCCCCCCCCCCCCCCAATATTTATATACAGGAAGATCTGGGATAAAATGAATCCAAAAACTTCGTGGTGGGGGTTGGGAAGGGATGATGCTATAAAAGGGGGTTGGAGGAAGATCTGTGCCATCTGCTTTTCTTTAATGATGGCAGAGGTGAACTTACCGGAAAATGATGTTTCTTAGAACCTTAGGTCTTTCAGTAGATTTCTTTGTTCTTTGTTTGAAATACATTTTTTGGTTTTCATGAGTTCCTTTGGTCATCTGGTGAAGCTGACTGAACCTTTTTCAGAATGGTGTTTTTAAATGCATAAAATGACATATACAAGATTACAAAGGAAGTTCATAATATTGAAATACAATAATATTATTTTTTAAAGCAAGTTTTGGGATCCCAGGCTAAGAACCCCTGATTTGTCTAGCCAGGCAACCTCTTTCCCTGCTTCTATCTCTCCATCCCCGTTTTACTGTCCAGCTACCAGCAACATTCAATTTCTATACTTGGGTATGGCTTTGATTAAACCCCAACCACCAGAATTCAGCAGATCCTAAATTTGACTAAATTGATATTTGAATCATTAACTAGATATTTCTTAATCACTTACTATGATCAAACAAATGTGATGCCTTTGGGAGAGCTAGGATACAGACCTTTCAAAGAGATCTGAGGTGGGGTCATAAGGGGTTTGGAGAGGGAGAAGATACATATGCAAAGAATTTCAATGTAGGAAGAGTGAGCTAAGTGCCAATGTGTACCTCAGGTAAAGCGCTATAAGAAATTTGAGGAGGGATAAATCACATTGATCAGACTAGGTTGGGAAGGAATGGGAAGGTGAGGGAATCATGTGAGAGAGAGAGAGAGAGAGAGAGAGAGAGAGAGAGAGAGAGAGAGAGAGAGAGAGAGAGAGAGAGAGAGAACATGCAAGGTAGGCCTTAAAGAAATGAAAGAACTCTATCAAATGGGGTAGTAGGGGTGGGAGAAGTCTATTCAGAAATAGAGAATGTCAGGAACAAAAGAGTTAACACAAGAGAGGGCAATTTGGATAGAACATCAATAATGTGAAAAGAAATAATGTGATATGAAACTAGAAAAAAAAAAGATTGGTACCAGATTGTGGAGGACCTTAAAGATCAGATCAAAAGTTTATTTGGTGACAGTAGGGAATTATTAAAGGTTTTTTGCATTGATTTTGCATGATCAGGGGAATCTAAGTGTTAGTAGTTTTAAGCAATTTTTCAGGTGTATTACTGAACTTGTGATAACTAAGTGTGAAGTAGAAAACATCGCCGCATTTTCAATTGAAACTCTTATTATATATTTTATTAAGTTGAGAAACCCTCAATTAGCTTTATATTAATCTCATAATGATTGCCAAGCCATCTTGCCATGGTTGCTGAACTTTTTAGATTTTTTAACCTTTTTAAAAATAACTTAGTATGGGTAAGATAATTTGAGTTCCTTTCACAATTTTTTGTGTTTAATAATTTTTCCTAGTTGCATGTAAAAACAATTTCTAACATTCTTTATATTTTAAAAAAAATTGACATAAACACCTTAATTTGGTTTTATTGTGAAGTTAATTTGAAAAATATTCAAAAGGTTCCTCAGGCAGGAGTGTGATGGACTGATTTGAGAAGATCACTTAGGAAATCAAATTGTAAGCCCACCTCCCAGCCAATGGGAGAAGGGACAGCAGGGGGGTAGGGAGCTTGACTGCATTAGGGTATAAATTCTTGTTCTGTCTTTTGTAACATGCTTCATTCTGCTGGTTCATACTGGTGGAAGGGATGCCCTCTTCTATCGAGAACTGAATAAACTTCCTGTTCTTTCCTCAAGATACCTCTGACTTTTAATTTTCCTGAGTAGGGGATTTTCGGGGTCCCTGTACCCCACACAATATCTATGAGCTGGTACTCCTTTTCTCCTAAAAGCTGAGCACCTGACAAGGTTAGACTTAATGATAACTTTAGCCTTCACATGGTGGCTGAGGTAAGCGGCAAAGGGAAATCTTGCTCTGGCCCTGATTCTTACCACTATGGAAGATCAAGTTGCTGAAGTAAAAATGATAGGAATATTGTGTGGGGAATGATCATGCTCTCTGAGATATAAGGATGGCAGACTGAAAGGCTTCAAAGAAAATAGAGGTAGGATCTCACAACCTAAAATCTATAAAGGAAGTTGCCCCCAAGAGGGATAGGATGCAATTACAAGCAAAATTCTAAAGACATGTACAAAGAGACTGATGTAGGTGCATAAGAAATTGCTAAAACCCAGAACAGTTTCTGTCTGTGAGCAGAATTCAATAAATATTTGTTGACTCGAAACGAACTCAGATTTTTAAAAGACTACGGAAGGAAGGACAACTAAGGGTGAATGCAAAAGAAAATTTGTTTAGTTGTTTGTCAGTCATATCCAACTCTTTGTGATCTCATTTGGGGTTTTCTTGTAAAAAAAATACTAGAATAGTTTGCCATTTCCTTCTCCAACTAGTTTTACAGATGAGGAAACTGAGGCAGAGTTCAGTGACTTGCCCAGGGTCACACGGCGAGTAAGTATTTGGAGCTAGATTTGAAATCATGACAATGAACCTTCCTAACTCCAGACCCAGCACTAACTCCACTGCACCCCCTAGCTGTAAAAGTGAGTGTAGGGACAGGTATTAGAACTATGATTTAATTGATGTAGAGAGTGACCAAATGAATAAGATCCTTCTGTTAATGGAAGTCAGTCCCTTCTCTGCAGCTTCAAATTTTAATGAGTAACCTGGAGCACTGAGAAATTAAATGACTTGTCTAGGATCACCTAGATCCTAGGTTATATGTTAGAGGCAGGATTTGCACCCCAGATCTTCCAGTTTCTGAGACCAACTCTGCATCTATCATGCCACACTGGGGGATAAGGACATTCCTTCTACCAATGACATTTAGCATTTTGCAATTTAAGTCTAGAGAGCTGCCTCAGTCACCAAGAGATTCAGTGTCATAGAGTCAGTGTGTTAGAGGCAGGAGGCTGAGGCCAGCTCTCCACCCATGACACCACTACACCATACTGAATGGTAAGATGAACAAACAAATGTAGATGAACGAATGAGTAAATAAATGATATTTCTCTGGAGCATGAACCCATAGCCCAGAACCATCTGAGGCATTTAATGAATGCCAAAGATAGTCTAAAAGTTTTTTTTTTTTGATGTTTGTGGCAAGATTAAAGAAGATATTGTACCAGTACACTGAGTAAAGGGAAGGAAGATAATGAATACCAGAAGAAAGGCAGATACACTCAGTTACATTTAAATAGCACTGTAAGGTTTGCAAAGTATTTTATATATCTCTTTACAGAACATATTTATCTCATTGGAACCTCATAAAACTCTGTGAGGGTGATGTTATCATTACCCCTATTTTAGGGAAAAGGAAACTGAGGCTAAGACCATTAAGTGACTCATCCAGGATCACATCACTACTAAGTGTCTAAGATAGGATTTAAACTGAGTTTTTCTGACTCCAGGCCCAGCACTCTACCCACCATGATCTCTTTAGCTGCCTCTATAAGGGGAGCAAGCAGCTGGTAAAAGAGTTCCCCCCAGCTTGCTATCTGGCAGCTTCCTGTTTTAACCAATGATTCTTTCTAACTAGACAGTAGGCTGTGTGGTTGTTGTTTGTTTCCCTGTGAAGGACTACATTTGCTTTGATCGAGCACTGCGCTGACCTCAGTGCCGTGAGGCCTAACTGCGCCATGTCCACCGAAGCAATATTAATGACTCACATCTTTAAAGCATTTTATGGCTTGCAAAACACTCTTTTCTCTCAACTCCCCTTTGAGTTAGGTAGCATCAGTCCTTCAAGAACCTACGGATGAGATCGCTGAAGCAGTGTGGGTCACTTTTGCAACGTCATGTAGATGAGCCAAACAGAGCCTGGTATAGGGAAAAGGTACCATTGTCAAAAAGGGAAGAGATGACCTGTTGCTGCTGCTGTGAAGTCAGTTATTCTTCAAGAACACATTTGCCTGACTGGCCTCTGAGGTACCTTCCAAAGCTGAGCCTCTGTTATTCTGTTGCATTTTCTCAAGTGGGAATATATGGAACATGTTCTGCAGACTTTAATGCACTACCCAAATATTAGCCAGTCAACCAGCATTTCCTGAATACCTACTATGTGCCAGGCATCGCACTAGGTACGAAGGATACAGAGAATGTTGAAAGACAGTCCCTGGTTTCAGTGAGTTAAAGTTACTACTGCCTGAAGATAGAATCCCATCAGTATTTCACAACGAGCTTCATAAAACTCAGTGTTGCCCACAGGCTTCGCTCCATACAACTTTTTCTGCTCTCAGACAGTGTTGGCCACACTAGAGATGTGGAACAGCTGATATTAAGATGCTCATTCTGGAACCAATTGTTAGTTGAGCAGCAATTAAGGAACTATGCCGGTGCCAGAATATCTGAGCAGGGAACAGGCCTAGAATCTGGGAGAGACAAAAGGTCAAGTCAAGGTGCCCTTGATCAAAGAGCCATGAAATGAGCCTGATACCAAGACAACGTTCTAGTGACAGGCAGAGGTTTAGGTAGAAACTGTTCAGCAGAAACCAGTTCAAGGATATGACAGGCCCTAAGTCTGAGGCCAAGGTCAGAAAAGCTACTGTTGTATCAGCGGATAAAGGAGAAGGAAGTAGAATGGAGAGGAGGAAGGAGATCAAGAAAGTGTGAGAGGTGAAGGAAGGTCCTGACTCATGTAGGAATTAACAAGGAGTCACAGAAGCGTCATGAGATCTCTTGTACATTTTCTTCTTTCCACCCATATTACCACATCTCTGGTGTAGGCTCTCCCTCAATATCTTATAGCTAGAGTATTGAATAGCATTCTGGTCGGTCTCCTTGACTTAAGAATTGTCCCCACTCCAGTCTATCCTTCACTCAGCTGCCAAAATGATCTTCCTAACCCATACTTCTGACCACATCACTACTCAATAAATTCCTTGTTGTTGAGTTGTTTTTCAGTCATGTACAACTCTTTGTGACCCCATTTGGGGTTTTCTTGGCAAAGACACTAGAGGGGTTTTCCATTTCCTTCTCCACCTCTTTTTTTGTTTGTTTGTTTTTTGGAGGGGGGAAGGCAGGACAATTGGGGTTAAGTTGCCCAAGGTCACAGAACTAGTAAGTGTTAAGTGTCTGAGGCTGGATTTGAACTCAGGTCCTCCTGACTCCAGGGCAGGTGCTCTATTCAACTGTGCCACGTGGCTGCCCCCTGAGGCCCTGCTTTTGTTGAGTTCTTTGCAGGTTCAAGGTCTCTGCCACCTACCTGCCCCTCTCCAGCTCATTTTATAAATGAGGAAACTGAGGCAAGCAGGGTTTAATGGCTTGCCCAGGGTCACACAGCTAGTAAGTGTCTGAGGCTGGATTTGAACTCCTGAAGATGAATCTCTCTAACTCCAGGCCCCGCATCCTATCTTTTGTGCCACCTAGCTGCCTTCAATAATTTCCAGTACCTCCCTATTATTCCTAGGAGAGAAGATACCTTTCAAAACCTAGCCCTTTCCTACCTTTCCAGTCTTCTTACATTTTCCATTTTTCCAGGTAACCATATGGCAAAATTGGCTTTCTTGCTGCCCCTCATGCCTTCCATTTCTCTGTTCCATGACAACACCACAGCTTCTCATTGTCTGACCGCAGGCCTGGAATGCTCTGTTTCTTCATCTCTGCCTTCTGGCTTCCTCCAAGTTCCCCCTAAAATCTCACATTGCAAGAAATTCTAGTGCCTTCTGCTCAGACTGCTTTCCATTCACCTTGCACATATATCTGGTATGTATCTAGTTGTTTATATGTTTGTCTCCCCCTATTAGAATGTGAGCTCCTTGAGGTCAGAGAATTTGTCTTATATTGGTTGTTGTCCTTTATTCCGAGCTCTTGGCACAGTGTGCAGAATATAGTTAACACTTAATAAATACTTGTTGACAAACTGTTGAGAAAGATTCTTATAGGTCAATTAGTCCCATAAATTAAGAGTTGAAAAGGACCTTAGAAGGGTCTTTGATTTTACCAATAAAGAATTGGGGCTAGAAGGGGCAACATGTTTTGTCCAAGGTCCCACAGATTTAAGTGACAGTGTTAGGATTTGAAACTAGGTCTTCCAATATTCCTACCACTGCACTATACTGACACATAAGACATTCAGTAACTTCCCATAGAGGGCAGCTAGGTGGCTCGGTGTACCAGGCTTGTAGTCAGGAAGACTCATCTTCCTAAATTCAAATCTGGCCTCAGACAATTACTATCTGTGTGACCTGGGCTCTGTTTGCCTCCGTTTTCCCATCTGTAAAATGAGCTGGAGAAGGAAATGACAAACCATTTTAGAATCTTTGCTAAGAAGAGTTAGACATTACCGAACAACCATAATTTGCCGTAAAAGTTTTCGATAAACTGGACTTGCAAAGATACCTAAGCCAATCACTTCATTTCCAATGAAGAAACCGAGACCTCAATGGGCTGATACGGCTTGTCCAATTATTTTGAAGCAAAGCCAGGGGTAAAACCCAGATCCCTTGACTCAGCCCAGTGTTCTTCCTACTACCCAGACTTGCTCCATTGAGGAAGACCTTTACTTCCTTCCTTCCTTCCTTCCACCACACGTTCCCATCTTCTGCAGGTGTGAAAGAAGATAGCCTCAGCTGTAAGCTCCCATTGCTAAGAGGCATAAATGAAACGCAATGGAACAACTTGGAACATCTTATCACAGCCATTGAAGAGTATTTGGATATGTATATCTTTGGTTCTCTTTATTAAGAAGTAGTCGTCTTTGATACGTCTAGTCGTCCTAAACTAACAAACTAACTGTTCTCTTTGGCTGACACTTTGGGTGGGGAGGAGGGCAGAGGAGTAAAATACAGTTCTCCCAACTCCTAGTCCAATGAGCTTTCTTCTACCCCATACAGCCTCCATTACAAGAGCAGGTGTTTATCCATGAGGACTGGAATTCTCCCACATGCACCAGCCTAGAAATCTGATCCCCACAAAAAGTGTACAGCTGAGGTACCAAAAACTTTGGCAGTTGCCACTGTAAATCGTGAGACCTACCCTACGGATTTGGGGTGGCCAAAGAATGCACCATCCATGCAGCCTCACTAGAAATAAAGCATTTTTCATTTGCTTATTAACTTTATTGCATGTGTTCGTTTTGTATAGTTAGTACTATGTTTGCTGGGGAGGAACCTGGAGATTTTTATAATGGTCTCATGTTTTCAAAATGCTTTCCAATCGTGATATGAAAACCAAACAACCAAAAAAAAAAATGAAAATTCTGGCAATCATTTGGAAGGTTGTATTTTCTAGCAGTGCCGTTAGAGAATTTCACAAAATGAGAACCAGTCCTTGGAAGTACTCCCATCACATAATGTACTTTGCAACTCCAAACTGAAAAAATCTTTCAGAGTCAGTGAATTAAAAAAAAAAACCCAATGGGATGAAAGTAAGAGGCTATGTAACATCATGTAATAAAGTCCTCAATGTTTGAGGCTTTAAATGAGAGACACACTTTTTAACGTCACATTTTAATGACCCTTTTACAGATTCTCCCATATATTCCCAGGTTCATCGTTTTCACACCAGATCACTTCCTGATTTCAAAAGTTCTGTCCCCCTCCTATACTCAGAGGGGTTTTTGTATGTATTTTATTTTTGTTTTTTGAGTAAAGAACTTTTTTTCAGACTGTCTGGAGATTCCCTTTTGTTCCAGAAACCCCTTATATCTTAGCTGCAAATGATAAAAGGGCACATTTCTAAAGTTGTTGGGGGGGAGGGGGTTTCCCTCCACCTCCAGTCTACCTTCACTCCCAAGAATGGTTTAGGCCTTACTGGTTCAAATTATTTTTGCAGTATCTTGGAGATAGGCTCCCTAACCCCATTTCCCCCCTGCCCCCACCTAATCAACTAAATCTTCAGTGGTCTCTATAAAATTTAACTCCTTACTACTGGTGGTTCAGGTTAATCAATTTCCAAGGATTCTAACAGTGCCAGGAAATCTAACTGCTGGTGTGAGAGGATTAAGAAAACAGCTAAGCAAATTATCTGGAGGTTTCTTAAGGTTTTCTTTGCATTTAAAGAAGGAATGTTTGGAGGGTTGAGGGGATTCGCATTCATTTGCTCCTTACATTACTGTGTAATGTTGCCTGTCTCGTAGCTGGAAACAAGTTAAATGAGTGTGCTTACCGCCCTTATGCCTAGCACTGAGATTTTCCCCAAATGATCCAAGGATATGAAAGCAGAGCCCAGCCCCTTTCCTCCCTTTCCTTAGATTACAAAGAGTGTTGGCTGTGCAAGTCAATAGAGAGCAAAACCAGTTCTGCCTTCAGTTCTGTGGGTATCTTCCCTTCTCTACAAGTTGGAGGATTTCTCAGTTGCCTGGCCTTCCATGTCCGAGGCCTCTGCCTGCAAAGAACTAGAACCTTGTTTCCAATAAAGGACTCCTTTCCAACATGAAAGGAGGAAGTATGTTAAGTGGCAGATAGGAGCTTGCTGTTTAAAATTCTCTCTGATGAGCATTATATTGGAGACAGGATGGCAACGCGTTGGCTGAGACGATTTTGCATTTTATTTTGCTTCTCTGCACAAGTACACAGATAACCACTCTCCATATAGTGCTGTTATCTTGATTTTCCAGAATGAAATAAGGCTGAGCACCTACACCAAACAAACAAACTAAAAATATGGACCTAACTTTCCTGAAGGCATTCTAGTCCCTTACACATCCCTTATTCTGTTTGACATATCTGATGAATTGGAATTGTTACCAAATCACCGTTTGGTTTGCAATGATGTGCACACGTCTATAATCTTAGCTAGCTGCTTGCTGGCCTACTTCAGGAATGCCATTGCGTCCTCCAGGGTAATTCTATATCGATGACTTTTCCAAATAAATCTAGTTGCTGGTTTATATTAATGAACTGTCACAGTTCCTATGGTTTTCCCATGGCCTTGCAGCTGCATTCTTTCACAGGTGCTTGGCAAATTAAAATGATGCTGGTTTGGGGTTTCAGCCTGATACAAAATCACTCCTTCAGCAGATTGTTAGGAAGTTATTCATGCAAGAAACACGTCTTTACTCTAGACATTCCACTTCTCCCGCTTCTCCAACCCTCACGCTTTTATGGACTCTCTGCATTTTAGGTTTCTTTCCCCGTGTAGCACAAAGAGAGGTTGTCTTTCCTGCTTAGAAGGCTTCTCTTAAGGCATCAAAAACACTGGAAGCACTAGGGGGAAAAATGTTGTTTTCAGTCAAACCTAACATCGTGCTCATGGATCACAAACATTAATTACTAATGTTTGCAGATTATATATCTTTTGGGGTTGTTTTTGTTAAAATCCATTACCCAAGGGATCAACAGACAGGAAGAAAATTATTACATGCTGACTATCCCAAACCAGATTAAATGCTCCCTTTTGGATCAGACACATTATTATAGCCCTTATTTGAAATACTTTGTTCATGACTAAGTTCTACCAGTGAAAATGAGAATGTTTAACATGCGAGCACCTATTCGATTAAATTATCCAGGCTCTGTTTGTGCTTAGTTTGTGCTTCCTCCCTATGGTGCCTTTGCCTAATGCTCAATTTCCTTTCATCATCCTGAGTGCCTTTTCTGGCCACTTAGAGGCCACCGTCAGAGCGCCTTCCTTTGGACCATTGAGACTCTGGTTTGTCCTGCACGGAGCTAGCTGTAAGACTGTTACATCTGACTGGCGAGCTGGGGCTGCCGTTTCCCATCCCCTCTCAGGCTGTTTTGTTTTGCTTTTTGAAAGACATTTACTTATCCTTAACATACATTACATTATAATACTTCTGTGCATTAGAAGAGATCTATACATATTTTTTTGTGTAGTCTGAGTTTGCATATTTAGAACTCATTAATACATAGCAATGCAAGTGCTAATCCTCAGGGGAGAAGGGCACAGACCCAATGGAAGACAAAGATAGTTTCCCATGCCTGTCCTCAAAGTGCCTTTTAAGTTTAACAGTGAGCCCTGACAAGCTTCATAGTTATGGTTAATATATACATATATATATATGTATATATATATATATATATATATATATATTTTTTTTTTTAAGCAATTGGGGTTAAGTAACTTGCTCAAGGTTACACAGCCAGTTATTTCTGGGTGTGGTGGTAAGTATCTGAGCCTGCATTTGATCCCCAGGTCACCCCAACACTGGAGCCAGTGCTCTCACTCACTGAGCCACCTGGCTGCCCCTAAGCAATCGGGGTTAAGTAACTTGCTCGAGGTTACACGGCCAGGTGTTTCTGGGTGAGTGTTAAGTGTCTGAGCACGAATTGGATCCTCCAGGTTATCCTGACACTGGGGCCGGTGCTCTTACTCTCTGTGCTACCTGGCCTCCCCTTATTGTTAACATTTTGTTTCTATAACCAGAAAAATCCAGTCTATGCTCATGCTCACTGAATTCAAGAAAT
The DNA here is from genome assembly GCF_028583685.1 of Petaurus breviceps papuanus. Lineage (NCBI taxonomy): Eukaryota > Metazoa > Chordata > Mammalia > Diprotodontia > Petauridae > Petaurus > Petaurus breviceps. Next base: position 8,742,261 of record NW_027185664.1, read on the forward strand.
GTCAATTTGAATACCTGGTATTTAATTTAAGATACAGTTATTAAGAGTCTATTACGGTCAAAGGGGATACAAAATCAAAATGGGCCCCTACCCACAGTGGGTTTACATTCCATTGAGATGATGTAACAGGCACATAAATAAAGAAAAATGAAACATATACAAAGTAACATGAAATATTTAATACAAGTCTTACATAGCATTGGGGGTAGGGGGAGGTAAAATGCTAATAACTGGCAAGATCAAGAAAAACTGTATTTGAGAACCAGCACCTGAGTTATGCGTTGAAGGCGGCTAGGAATTCCATGACACAGAGATGAGGGGGGTAGAGAGTTGGTACAAAATGGCATGTCATATATGGGGAACCCCTAACAGGCTAGCTTAGATAGAACAGAGAATAGGTAGCAGAGTAATATAAAAGAAGACAGAAAAGATCTTATGGAAGACTTTATCAGACTGAAGACTTTGAAATTCATCCTAGACATAGCAATCATCAAATATTTTTTTAGTATGGAATGACATGATAAATTTATATTTTAAGAAAATCCATTTTATAACTGTATGGCTAGATGGCACAGTTGATAGTGCTGGGCCTGGAATCAAGAAGACTTATCTCCCTGAATTCAAATCTCGCCTCAGACACTTACAGGCTGTGTGACCCTGGGTAAATCATTTAATCCTGTTTGCCTCAGTTTCCTCATATATAAAATGAGTGGAGAAGGAAATGCAAATCATTCCAGTGTCTTTGCCAAGAAAACCCAAGTAGGGTCACAAAGACTTGGACATGACTGAAAAATGACTGAACAAGAACAAGAGAATGAATTAGAAAAAGAATCTGGAGATAGGAAGACCAATTAGGAAGCTGTGTTAAAAGTCCAGATGATGAGGCCCTGCACCAGAGGAGAGAATATGGAGATTCAGAACATGAAAGAAGAAGCATTTATTCAGCAGGCACATAGCAAGCATCTAATAAGTGTTTATTGATTAAATGACTGATTACTAAGCATTTGAGATACAAATTCAAAAGTGAAGACAGTAATGATGATGATGATGCTATAACATGATGTCTAATCCAAAAGGGAGTAGTTGATCTGATTATGGATAGTTGTAATATTTTTCATGTAATATTTCTCTTCCTGTCAGCTGACCCGTTGGGTAATGTATTTTAATAATACCCTCAATATGAGGAGATACCACATAGGTGGCCAGAATGGGATATTGGGTTTGTTTGTTTTTTAAGTTATAGGGATGGTAAGCAGAGACCTAGGGGAATTAGACAGACACACCCTTTCTAATAGTAAAGAGAGTATTGATTTCTTTATGGCTCCAGAACTGGAAAGTTGGGGGTGGGGAAACAGAGAATGCATGTCATGGTGAGGAAACTGACTGGAAGATGGCCAGGGAGTAATTGAAAAAAATTTGAAACCTGTCTAAACCTAGTGGGCCATATAAGGCACAAATCAGTCAGGACTTAAGAACCCCATGGAAGGAGATATGATAGTAAAAGAGTTAAGTCCTCCAGGGAATGGCTTCTTGTTCCAGTGTAATCAGCTGGCTAGGAGATGGACACTGAGGGATGAGGGAGAGAGAAAGTCAAGAATGACTAGAAGATTGCAAACCTGCATGACTAAAAAGATAATGGTGCTGTCAATAAAAATGTGGGAATTTGGAGGAGGAATGGATTTCTAAGAAAATACAGTATGCACTCTATACTACTTGAGTAGGTTGAATTTGAGATGCCTTTAGGATATACAGGTGGAGATATCCAGTAGGCAACTGATCACACTAACCTAGAGTTGAGGAGAGATTAGGGAGCTTTCTAAATAGAGATAATTGAAGTCGTGGGATGAATGATAAATTCATGAGGGGAAATCATATAGGGAATCATAGGGAAGGAAAGAGGACAGAGACCAGACCTGTGAGAGATATTTAAGTAGACAAAAGGAGGAGGATCTAGCAAAAGACATTAAAAAGGAGTAATAAAAAATAAGAGGAAAACTAAATTCAAGAAGCATCCCAGAGTCAAGGGAGAAGTGGGTGTCTAGGAAGAGGGGGTGGTCAACACCCTAGTGTCAAAAGCTAGAGAAAGAGAACTAATAAAAAGCCATTGCATTTACCAGTTAAGAGACTTTTGGAAACCTGGCAAAGAACAGTTTTAGTTCTTTAGTTCTAGAGGAGTGGGATAAGAAGTCAGGATTTTAGGGAGTGAAAAGCGAGGAAATGGAAGCTGTGAAAATAGATAACCCTTTCTGCAAGTACGGATATGAAAGGGAAACGAGATACTGAAGGATAGTTTGCAGGCATGTCAGAGTCAAGTTCAAGTTTTTAAGGGTAGAAGACACCGTGATGTGTTTGTAGAGAGTGGGGAAGTAGTAGCCACCATGAGCAAAGAACTTTGGTAGTTCCCAAAACTAATGAAAAAGAGAACTGAGAGAAAGTTCTTGCCCCCAAGCAACTTGTAGTCTGATAAAGAGAATGAGACAAATCACCCCGCTACAAGGCAAAATGTAAGAAGTATCACAAGAAATCTACAAAGCTGAGTGGGAGCTCTATAGAAGGTAAAGGGAAATATGTATTTTTTTGGAGGGGGGAAGGCAGACAATTGGGGTTAAGTGACTTGCCCAAGATCACACAGCTAGTAAGTGATAAGTGTCTAAAGCCAAATTTGAACTCAGGTCCTCCTGACTCCAGGGCAGGTGCTCTATTCACTGTACTACCTAGCTGCCCCAGAATGTGTCAGGTACTATACTGAGTGATTTTACAAATATTACTTCATTTGATCCTCACAAAAACCCTGGGAGATAGGTCCCCATTTTATAGTTGAGGAAATTGTGGCAAACAGGGCGTAAATGACTTCTCCAACATTACACATTTAGGAAATGTTTGAGACCAGATTTAAATTCACATCTTCCTGACTCCAAGCCCAGAACTGTATTCATTTGTACTACTTAGCTCCTTTTAATCTGTATCCAACTGCATTACAAAATGATCCATGATTGTGACAGAAATGTATTAAAGATCTAATGTGTCACCGTGGTGTAGTGGAAAGGAAGACAGATCAGAGGATTTGGGTTCTAGTCCTGCCAAGCCATTTTACTTCTCTAGACCTCAGTCTCCTCATCTATGAAACGAAGGGATTGGAAAAGATGCTTCCTAAGCTCCTCTCCAGCTCTAGATGTTTGAAATAATTTCTTTCAAACTGACATCAAAGCATGCTAGACATCTAATCATGAAAGATATTAAAAGAACTGTATTAATAATATTAGATATCTTACCAGCTATGTGAACCTGGACAAGTCACCTCACTCCCGATTCCCTCCAAAAACTAATAATGATAATATCATTAGATATCAAATAAACAAAAAGGATTTACTTAATGCCTGCTGCAGATTCTACTAAAATCATGATATGCGACAGAACTGCAAAAATAAGTTTTTCCACAGAAAATGGAATGGACGCCTTTCTACATTATTCTCTAGCTAGATATCTGTTGCTGGTTCTACTCCCTATTTCGATGTAGAATGGGAGTCTCAAGGGCATTGGAGGGAAAATTATTTTCCCCCTTCATATTTGTCATGATACAATACTTTGCTCTCTTCTTTACACTGATAACTTCCCCTTATATTATACCATGGCTATTCGTATACACGTATCCCTAGCTCCATCCCCATATCTACTAAGTTGTAAGCTTCCTAAGGACAGGGTTGTTTAATTTCACCTTTGAATACCCAGAATCTAGAATTATAACTTGAATAAAATAAGGGATGAATGAATGCTTATGGAATGAATGAATACTAACATAATCATCCAAAGCTTTAACACTTCAGACTATTTTTCAAGGATATAAGAATCAATCTATCATCCTTTATCCCTTCACAACCTATTATCTCTCACACTTTGTGACACACACACCCTGAAACTTAGTTAGTGATACAGTACAAGAAATGAGGTAATAAGATCCAAAAATGAAATATTATCTGATATGTAAAAGGAAGAGAAAGTAATTCCATGACTAGGTATGGTAATCCTCCCACTTAAATTCAGGGTTCTTCATGGGCCGGTGAAATAATGAGGCAAAGATCATACAAGGATGATCCCTTTGCTTTTGCACAGGATCAAATCAGTAACCACTGGTATATCTGGTAACAAGCCTCTCTTTAGACCTAAATGAAAAGACCATTCACTCATTCAACAAATTTACCAAAATTTTAATTTGGTCAACAACAACAAAATTACCAAAACCATGTACCTAAAAAATCTGCTATACACAAAGCATTGTGTTAGGTTTGGAGACAAATGCAAAGAAGATAAGAATCAGCTCCTGCCCTTATGGGGAATACAATATAATATAAGAATATAATTCGAGGGGCGGCCAGGTAGCACAGTGAGAAAGAGCACCAGCTCAGAGTCGGGATCACCTGAGATCGAATCCTGGCTCAGACTCTTAGCACCCACCCAGAAACACCTGGCTGTGTAACCTTGAGCAAGTTACTTAACCCCAATTGCTTAGGCACGGCCAGGTGGTGAACTGAATAAGAGCACCAGCCCCAGAGATGGTGTGATAGTAATGGCAATTAAAGATTCCCCTGTATTGGCTTGGTTTTCAAATTGATTGTATTAAAACCCAGAGTTTGTTAATCCCACCTGTGGGATGGGCTTGTTGATGTGAAAAGAAAGTCCTGAAGTGGGAGGAGCTGGTGATGTAGATTTGGAGAGACAAGAGAGAGGCGGAAGATCTTTTTGGAAGCAGCACCTCGTGGAGAGAGAGAGACTAAGAGAATTGCTGGTGGCTGCTTTGAATTGCCCTGGACTTTTGAGACCTGCCCCCTGAGCTGCCAAGGACTGAGGAGACATGGCTGTTTTGCTGGTACTTTGTCTGTCTGTTTTGATGTTATTTTGCCAGATTTGTCCACTGGTGAAAGACTGTCCTTTTGTTGAAGAAGTCCTGGAACCTGGCTGTTCGCTAAGAAGGCCTGCGACTGTCCTGCAGACAGAGAGTGAATACTGTCCACTGGTGAGGGACAGTACGGTTGTTGCAGGGGTCTGGAGACTGTCCTGCAGACAGAGTGAATACTGTCCACTGGTGAGGGACAGTGCTGTTGTTGCAGGGGTCTGGGAGCCTTTCTGTTGGTTCAGAAGCCCTGAAGAAGGATTTTCTTGTTGTATGTTTACAGAAATCCTGGGAGAGGGCTTTGCTAATGTGTTCAGGGGTTCTAGGACTGTTCTACAGACAGAGGATAAATCCATGAAGGGACTGGCAATGTATCTTGTGGCTTTGCTAAGCCTTGTCTCCCCAGGAACTAAGATTGCTGAGAACTTGCCTTGTGTCAAGATGAAGAAAAGACCTCCATTTGGGTATTAAGTGCTGTGTTTAAACTTGATGTAACTCTGGGGTAGATTCAATTGTGATCCAGGGGTGGGGAACTTTTGACCTTATTGTGCTCTGTGATTGACAAATGAAGGTACTTCACCTATGTTTGGAAACTAATCTCCATTTGAGAAGAGGGGCTTTGTGGTGGACTTAATTAAGGTATAGCCTAGGGGTGGAGAAGTATTTAGAACCGAGACTTTGTAATTGATTGAATGATTGGAAGGTCCTGGGGTGGGGTAGTACTTGGAGATTATTTAATCACGCTTAGTGAATGCTGTATTTTGAATGATGTCATGTTTTGATCTTCTCTGTTCTTGGTTTGTCACTGAATAAAATAGAGAGCACCTATGCTGGTATTTTGAACCTGGGAAGTTGCCTTCTTTTGGCATTACATTACAGATGGGATGACCTGGGATCAAATCTGGGCTCAGATACTTAGCACCACACCCAGAAACAATTAGCCATGTAACCTTGAGCAAGTTACTTAACCCCGAATGTTTAAGAAAAAAAGAATATAATTTGTGCACAAAATGTGCAAGGTAAATTTTTTGAAGAAAGGTCATTAGCAACTGGGATGAGTAGAAGGGAAGATATCAGGAGAAGCTTCATTTAAGGAGTATTGCTTGATCAGAGTTTTGAAGGAAACAAAGGACTCCCAAGAGGTGGAATCATATTCCAGACACAGAGGATGACAGATGAGGGTGAGAGTGGAGGGGAGTATGGGGAGCAGGGAGGAAGCATGTAGATGGGAAATGGTATGTGACTTATGAGGAACAGAAAAAGGCCAGTTTTGTTAGACAATAGAGGATGTGTAGGAAAGCTATACAATAAGATTGGAAAGGTAAGTTGAGGTCAAGTTATGGAGGGCTTTAAAAGATAAACAAAGGGGGCAGAGCTAGGTGGTGCAGTGAATAGAGCACCTGCCCTGGAGCAGGAGGACCTGAGTACAAATCCAGCCTCAGACACTTAACACTTACTAGCGATGTGACCTTGGGCAAGTCACAACCCCAATTGCCCTGCCCTCCCCCCTCCAAAAAAAAAAAGAGATAAACAAAGAAGATTATATTTGATGTTAGTGGCAGGAGGGAGCTATTGGAGTTTTAAGAGAAACCTAACCATCAATTGCTACCAAACTAGAGAACAATGTAGAAAGATAGTAATGACTACAAATGACATTAGAAAGAAAAAACTATCTGCATCCAGAGAAAGAGCTGATGAATAGAAATATGTATAGAATGATTTTACATATACATGTGCATATTTGTGTCTAATGGTGGCCATCTGGGAGGGGAGAGGGAAGATAAAAACTATTATATGTTTAAAGAGAATAGTAAGCTGTACATTATAGACTTGCAGTTTCATAGGCAACCATCTTTTTTTATTCTACTATGTTATGGAAATACTTGTTTTATTTAATAAATTAAAAATAAAGATAGTTGTCTAATTATATGAGAAATTTTTTACTTTTGCAACCCTAGAATCTGTCATGATCGCAGGACATACATTGATAGACACTCCCTATGGGGGAACCAGGAAATAGTGACTGGCCTGTGATTTCATTTGTATAAAAAAAATAGTAAAAGTTCATAAAAGAATTATAAAATATTGGACAATTGAAAAACTGACACATCTGGTGACAGTTCCAAAAGTGGTGACATTTCCACTTTAGTAAGGTAACGTGTTATAATGAAAAGAACAATGGACTTGGAGTTTTGTCTCTGTCACTTATTCTGTCTCATCTTGGAAAAGTCACTTCATTTGTCCGGCTAAAGTTCCCTCATGTATAAAAGTGAATATATAGCTCGAGGGGCAGAGCCAAGATGGAGGAGTAGAAGCATGACCTTCCCACAGCTCCATCTTCTACCTTCCCCAATCCATGTAAAAAGGAACTAAACCAACTTTGGAGCTGCAGAACCCACAAAATGACACAGAGAAGCTAACCTCCCACTGAGGCAGGCCAGCAGGGATCAGCCAGCATTGCACTCTGGGAGCCAAGCCCAGCCCTACATGGAGGCTTTAGCCCCAGGGCGGGCCTGACCATCCACTGGCCAGAGGGACTCCAGATCAGCAGCAGCTGTGGCCTTTTACAGATTTATCAACACATAGATGCAAAGGACAAAGTGAGAGGCCAGTGCAGTCTGGACTTTGGGACCAGTAAGTAGGAGTGCATGGCTTTTACCCCCAGGGTGAGAAGCTGCTGAGACACTGGCACAGCCTGCCAGCGCCACGTGGCAGCTTCAGTTCCTGGCCTGCAGAGTGTAAGGGGACCAAGCACCAGTCTGAGGGGTAATTGCTCTTGCTTTAACCTGGCTTGGATCTGGATTGCAGTCTAGGGTGGAGCTCCTGGGGTGTGTGTCCAGCTTGCCAGAGAGTGTGGAGACCTCAGAGAGGGCACCCATCTAATACCTCCAGCAGGTGAGAAAACCCCAGCGTTTGGGACAAAAGCTCCCCTGTCTGGTGGCAGAGTCCTACTGTGGCAAAAAGCCCAAAAGTCAAGTAATTGAGTGGGAAAATGAGCAGGCAAAGGAAACAAAGCAGACTGAAGATTCCAACATTACACTCCTATTTGGGGGACAAAAAGGAGCAAAGCATGCAACAGGAAGAAAACACTAAAGTCAGAACTCCTGCCCCAAAAGCTTCAAAGGAAAATCCAAGCTGGTTACAGGCCATAGAGGACCTTAAGAAGCAGATAAGAGAAGTGGAGGAAAAATTGGGAAGAGAAATGAGAACAATGCAAGAAAATTATGAAGTGAGAGTCAACAGCCTGACTGAGGAAAATCATACCTTAAAAAACAGACTGACTCAAATGGCAAAGGAGGCTCAAAAAGGCAATGAGGAGAAGAATGCCTTAAAAAGCTGAATTTGCCAGATGGAAAAAGAATCTCAAAAGCTCACTGAGGAGAATCATTGCTTCAGAATTAGACTAGAGGAAATGGAAGCTAATGACTTTATGAGAAATCAAGATGCTGTTAAACAGATCCAAACATATGAAAGAATAGAAGGTAATGTGAAATATGTCATGGGAAAAAACCACTGACCTGGAAAATAGATCTAGGAGAGATAATTTTAAAATTATTGGACTACCTGAAAGCCATGACCAAAGTAAGAACCTAGAAATCATCCTCCAGGAAGTTCTCAAAGAAAACTGCCCTGATGTTTTAGTACCAGATGGCAAAATAGAGGTTGAAAGAATCCACTGATCACCTCCTGAAAAAGATCCCAAAGAGAAAACTCCTAGGAATATTATATCCAGGTTCTAGAATTTCCAGATTAAGGAGAGAATATTACAAGCAGCCAGGAAGAAACAATTTGAATATTGTGGAAACACAATCAGGATAACCCAGGATCTGGCAGCTTCTACACTGAGGGATAGAAGGGCTTGGAATATGATATTCCAGAGGGCAAAGGAGTTGGGATTAAAACCAAGAGTCACCTACCCGGCAAAACTGAGTATCATGTTTCAGGGGAAAATATGGTCATTCAGTGGAATACAGGACTTTCAGGCATTCTTGCTGAAAAAAAAAAAAAACAGAGTTGAATAGAAAATTTGACATTCAGATACAAGAAGCAAGAAAAGCATGAGAAGGTAAACAGGGAAAATAAATCATAAGGAACTTATCAAAATTGAACTATTAACATTCCTACATGAAAAAAACAATAATTGTAACTTACAAAACTTTTCTCAGTAGTTGAAGGGATTAGAAATATATATATATATATATATATATATAATGTCTATATATGAGGGTATGGGCATATGAATACATATGTGAATGTGTGTATATATGTTTACAGGTATACATAGATAGAGGTCACAGGACCAATTTAACAGGAAGGGATGATACTTAAAAGGTGAAATTAAGAGGTGAGAGGAGATGGAGAGAGACAGATTGGGGTAAACTATCTCTTACAGAAGAGGCAAGGGAAAATGGTTACAATGAAGGGGAAGAAGAAGAAGGCAAAAGGGAATGGGTCAACCTTATTCCCATTGAATCTGGCTTGAGGAGGGAGTGAAATACACACTGAATAGGGTATCTCACTCTCCAGGAGAATGGGGGGGGGAGGGGATGAGAGGGGGAATGATGGAAGGGAGGGCAGGCTAGGGGGGAGGGAAGTTGGAAGCACCAACTTTTGAAAAGGGATGGGATCAAAGTAGAGAATAGAACAAGTGGGGAGGGGCAGCCAGGTAGCACAGCGAGTAAGAGCACTGGCTCCAGTGTCAGGATGACCTGGAGATCGAGTCCTGGGCTCAGACACTTAGCACCCACCCAGAAACACCTGGCCATGTAACCTTGAGCAAGTTGCTTAACCCCTGATTGCTTAAAAAAAAACACACACACACACAAGTGGGAGGTGGGATAGGAGGGAGAAAATATAGTCAGTCTTTTACAATATATCTACTATGTTATTGTTTTGCATTAGCCATACATGAACAACCTATACTGAACTGCTTATCTTCCCAGTAAGGGTGGGTGACAAGGAAGGAAGGGAATGAATCTGGAATTGAAAGTTTTAAAATAAAATGTTCAAATATATATGTATATATATATGTGTGTGTGTAGATATATATATATATACACTATTATTAATACCATCTTACATGTAATTGGGAAATAAGATATACAGGCACTGGGACATAGAGATCCACTGGAAAAGTCGAAAGGCGTATGGGAGAAAATATGGGAGAGAGCAGATTGGAAGAGGGGATATCCTATGGGACTGCTATTCTGGGGTGGTGGTTAGGGGAAAAACGGGGAGAAAATTTGCAACTCAAAATCTGGTGGAAATGAATGATGTAAATCAGAAGTTAATAAAGCATTTAAAAAGTGAATATATATATATAGTATATAAAGGCATATAAAATTTTATAAGCATGTATGTATATATGTATATGCCTACATATATACACCCACACATGTGCATACATGCATATGTATATACATACATGCATTTTTATATAGAGAGGAGATCTCAAAGTGAAACAGACCTGGAGATTTAAGTCCCGGCTCTGGCCCAAACTGGCTGGCTGTTAACCTGGACAAGTCACTCGACTTCAGTGCTCTAGACAGTTCTCCAAGGCTAAGTTGCTGACCTACATTGGTAGAGGGAATTTCCTCCCCTTGGTATTCCTTATACCAATGAAATCACAGGTCTACTTTCTATCCCTAAGTTCTCTCCTACCCTGCCATTATTATCATGACAGTTTTGTGGAAGTGGAAAATAAAAATGCTTCTATATAAGCAAACTAAACTCTTTCCACATGGTGCACTAGATAGGTAACTCCAATGGCTTCCTACTGCCATTGCTGTTGTTTGCCCTTCGTTTTTGAAGAGGGACAATGACATCACGGGATGATGCTTTACTAATGTGTGAATTGTATTAAAGTGAGGTAGAGTTGCTCAAAGTCATCAGCCTCACTCTTTCTTCCAGGGTGATCAAAGTTCAGTGGCAGGACATGTCAAGATGACCAGCAATGGTCTGGGATGCCATGGATGACTTTGACTTTTTCCACGTCTGACAAAGCTCTAAGCACCCCCACAGCACCTGCTTCAGCTGCCTTCATGGCTCCAAGCTGTTCTCATCCACCCATTCTGCTGGGGAAGGTTTTTATATACTTGGGGCAGAAATACCCCTAATTCACTGATGGGTCCAATTAGGGTTCGCCTCAACCTGGTTTAGCCCTTCTGCATGATGATTTTATTAGGGTGTAGCCACTGTGCATATTACAGCTTCTTGGAGCCACAGGTGAGAGTTGGGTGAAGGTAGACACCAAAGGTGGATGAGCAGCCCTAAGAAGGGCTCAGCAAGCCTTCATACCAGAATTGCTAGTCCTATCTGAACAGTTCATACACCCCTACTGTCATTATCATCTAATATTAACTTCTCTAGTTAATTTTTAAGTCCCTTATAACTTGATCACAACCTAACTTTCCAATTTTATCATCCAGCATTTTGCTCTTTCCCACACAGGCTACTCAGTCTCCTATCTCTGTGGTTTGTTTTGTTTTGTTTTGTTGTTTTCCTGGCTGTCCTTTATGCCTGGAATATGCTTCCACACTCTGCCCACCTTTTAGAATCTCTTGCTTCCTTCAAAACTTTGCTTAGCAACACCATTTGTGTTAAGCTTTTCCTGTCTTCTCCCCCCCTCACCATTCACCTTACTCCCCACTAGTGCTCTTCCTTCAAAAATTTTACCTTTACTTATTTTGTTTGTATTTATTTATGTACAGATTGTCTCCCCTAATAGCATGCAAGTACCTGAGGTCAGGGACTATTTCATTTTCGTCTTTGTATGCCCAGAGACTAGCATACCTGCCATATAGTAAGCATTAAATTAATGCTTATTGGTTGCTTAATACATAAGATGAGGGGGTTCAACTAGATGGTCTCCACGATCCTTCCCACTTTAATATTTTGCAATTCAATAAAGAGGGAGGAATGGGGAATATTTCAACCTTAAAGAATAGCATGAGAAGAGGCAAGGAAATTAGACCGTTCTGCATATGTATAGGGACCAACAAGTACCTCCATTTACCAGAAACACCGTACAGAGAGGGGTCTGGAAAACTCAACAAATGTGGTAAAGCAAGATAATAGGATGATAAAGTTTGAAGGGACTTTAGAGTTTATGTAGAACAACTCCCTCATTTCATAGATGAGAAAAACCAGAAAAGTTCAATAATTTGCCCCGAATTACACAATGCAAATGGTAAGGATAAAATCTGAACCCAGGTCTTCTGACTCCAATACTTCTGTACTTTTTTTCTTTTTTAAATGACTTCAAGTTAAAAGTTAGAGCCAGAATGTGGAGGACTATTGATACCAGATCAAAACTGTTAAAAATTTTTATATAATAAATAGTCATGAAAGAGCTTTAGCAGAAGGATGGTATTATCAGACATATGCATGGGGAAAATTAATCTGACAGCAAAGGGAAGGATATATTGAAAATGAGAAAGTCTTGGTGAAGAAAGATCAATTCAAAGGCTATTGAAATAGACCAGGGTGATGGCAGTGGGACTGGTCAGAAAGGGATGACTGTGAAAGATAAGGGTCAAAGGTAAGGTTTTGAACCTGGATAATTGAATAAGGTAAATGAAGATGCCATTGACAGAAAAGGAGAATTGACTAATTCACTTCTTCAATAGACATTCATAAAGTGCCTATTACATGCAAAGCACTATAAAAGAGACTGGAATGTTCAAAGGAAGAATAGCTTTCAAAGAGATGTAATAAATTCGGTATATTGACCACCTACTGTGCTTGCTTCTCTTGTGCATACAAAGATAAAGGATATACAATCAAGTGGAGAAGATAAGATGTATGCCAATACAATCCAAGTCAGGATGTGATAAGTGCTTTAAGAGAATGACTTAAGGCCCTAGGAGGTCAGAAATTGCTCCCGAGCCTGTGTGGGATGACTAAGGAATACTTGTAAAGGAGCTAGGATTTTTGCTAAACCTAGAAGGATTTTGACAAGTAGATGTTTTGGTGGCCAGGTCTTCTGCCTTTTGGGCAGGGAGAATGGCACGAGTCAAAAACTTAGATATAGAAAAGGGCAAGACCTGCTACTTAATTAATGACTAAGCAAGTATCAATTAGTCCAGTTGGGCTGGAGCACTGGGAAGATACAGAATAGTATGAGGAAAGCCAAGAAAGGTATATTGAGACCACAAGGCTAAAGGCTTGTACCAAATCAAAGAGTCTGGTCTTTCTCTAGTAGACAACGGAAAAACACGGAAATGTTTTGAATAGGCTAACGCTACTACTTTGGAAAGAATAATCTGGAGGTGATGTAAAGGAGAGAGAGAATGAACGAGGGGAGACCAGTTGTAATAATCCAGGAGAAAAATAATGAAATCTCAAAGTAGGGCAGTGGCAGTGACAATGGCTAGATACAGAGGAAAGTGAGACATTGAAAAACTTACTGGACTTGATAACTGGATGGAAGTCAGAGCAAGGGTGGCCTGAGTAGATGAAAAAATGAGCGTGCCATTAACAGAAATTGGAAAGCAAAGCTTGGAGGCAAAGATTATTACTTGAATGGTAGACAAGTGGAATTTGAGGTGCTAATGGGAAAGTTAGGTGGAAATGTCTAGCAAATGGTTGGGAATGTAGAACTGGAAATCAAGAGAGATGTTGCAACAGGAGATGGGGATTAGGCAATCCACTCACAAATAATAAAAACTATGGGGAAAAATGAGATAACAAAGAAAGAGATAGGGAAAATAAAAAAGTAGATGAGAAAATAGGCGGAAGGCAAAACCATAGCATATGCCCACGTGCATTAGGGTGGAGGAGAACAAAGAGTCTGTGACAAGACTAGTCAGAAAAGTAGGGGGAAAACCAGAGTATTCCAGTGTCATGGGAGCCACTGGAGTACTGCCAAACAGGAGGTGATAACTCTTAACAAATGCTACAGAGCAGAAAGGGAGAGTAAAGACTGAGAAAAGGCCTTTGGATTTGGCAATTAGGAGGCCCAGCCTTAAGGCAAATAGTTTCTTGCTAAAGACAGATTGCAAAGGGTTAAGGATTGAGTAATGGCAAAAAAGAAAGGAAGACTAATATTTTTAAATGTTTAGTGAAAAAAAGGAAGAAGAAATAGAAAAAAAAGCTAGTTCATCTGAGAATACAGTATAGTCAAGAATAGGATTTTTATTTTAGCATTCAGGATCTTTGAGTATGTATCTAAGCAGAGATTAAGGGCAAAAGAGGAGAAAGAGAAAATGAAAATTTGCAAAAATGGGCAAGGCCATAAAGGTAAAGGCAGGGGGGAAGATGAGGAATAGGAGAATAATGATAGCTCATATTTAAATAGTACTTCATGGATTATCAAATACTTTCTTCACAAAAACCTTATGAGGTAGGAAGTGTGAGTATCATTTATTCTTTCCATTTCATAGATAAGGGAACTGAGACTCAGAGGTAGAGTGCCCTTCCTACTATCAGTTAGCTAGGAGTGTTCAAGCTAGACCTCAAACCCAGATCATACAGCTGCAAGTCCAGTGAACTCATGTTCATTGTATGATACAACATTGACTAAGAGCACAGATGGAGAGGAGAGGCTAAGAGAAAAGGAGGGACACCTCATCTTCTCAGACATAAGACAGAGGAAAGAATGAGAACAGACATGACAGGTCTAGAAAATCATAGCACTTGAGTTTTTACAAAATGTTTTGCATGCATCCTTCCAATTAAGACTCAAAACAACCCCAAGAGGTAGCAGATAAATCATTATTATTATCCCCCTTTTATAGATGAAGAAACAGAGGCACATAGAGGTTACATGCTTTTCCCATAGTCACATAGCGGGTGACTAGAAGATGAAGAACTCAGACTCAGATTTTCCTGATCTCAAATCCATTGTGTCATGTCAAAAGAAGCAGGTAAAAGGGTGTCTCCTTCCATGAAGTATGCTATCAACAATTGCCCCAGGCGCCACTTAGGGGCACCTGTATCCTAGGTCTCCTAACTCTCGGCCATTCAAGATAGTATGAGAGTCACCATTTTGATTGTTGTTTGGAAACTTTTAACCGATAATGTAAGTGATACCTTTTATGACGGAAAGTGATACATAGATCAGCAACTGACTTAGAATTTAGAACACGCTACTGCAAAGAACCAGTGGAATTATTTAGGGAAGAGTAGCACCCAAGCTTACACTATCCACACAAAAGACACTATCTTTTGCATCCCCAAATATGGTGAATTCCATATCATAATAAGAACATTTACAATCAGTTAAAGCTAGTCAAGTGGAAAATACCTTCAGGCTATAGTGTTTTTCTATTGATGTCTTTTTTGATTTGAATAAACCCTTTCCAATAGGCTCTGATTTCTGAGGATCTTTCACCCAAATCTCTCAGATCTCTTTTCAGTGTTAGAATCCATTTGCATGTCCTTCTGGCCATCTATCACCCCTAGAGGGGAGATGACATGTTCATGGCCACCAGCCCATTCTAAGGATCAGTCTCACTGTGCTAACCCCAATATGCCTCTTATCCAACTGGGGATTTATCACCTAGCTCTCTGATTCTTCACAGCCTTCATGCCATTCTTCTCCAGGCCCTCAAATCCTAGTGTGTTCATGCACGTGCACATGTGTGCTTCTGCCATGAAAGGCATTGCTGGAAGTAGTGATCGCTAAACACTGAGACAGGGAAACACTGACCTCACAGACCTAGGACACATACATTATAGTACTTCCTCTCCACGGGGTTGCTAAAACGCTAGCAACGTCAGATGCACTTGGACTAAATTTCAATGTCATGTGAGCTGACACAACTCAGAAGATTTATACTCTTCCCGCCTCCAGCTCTCCTTTGCCCACCACTAAGGTGAATGCATCTTTTTTTTCTTCAGTTTTATTAGATAGTTTGAGTTGTCACATAATCTACGATCATGTTTCTATGATTCCACGGTCTTCAAGGTGTTATACTGAGATAGTAAATTAATTTTTATTCCACAAATACTTCTTAAATCCCTATTATGACAGCTAGATGCTGGGGCCACAAAGACAAAAAAGATACCGTGCCTGCCCTTTCTTAATTTGCCTCCTACTGGGCAGAATACAGTTATGTACACAAAGAATTAAATACAAAGTCTATACATAGTCATATGAAGTTAGAAAGAGCTGCAGCACCTCTGTTCATCTATAGGACATATAATATGTTGAAATTCTCCAATCAGACTGACCCAGGGGTGTGTCACCAGGAAGAGGGCTTCTGCAAGTGCTGACCAATATTCATCAGACTTCAAGTGGATTTAACAAACATTTATTAAGCACCTAACTGGAAGTCACATAAATGTTTGTAGAGTTGATTGGAGTTGAACTGAACCAAACTGAACTGAACTGAATTGAATTGAATGTCTGTCCTAAAACCTCATAACTAGCTAGGATCTTTCCTATTCCTCAGATAAGCCACAGTAATCAGAGTAATCATCCCTGGCGTAAAGCCTGCCCCTGTCCCACCCTGCCTGATGTGTGCCTAACACTTTGGAATGCTTACTTCATCTTAAATGACCATAGATGGATCTGCCCTTCAGGAGAGTGCTCCGGTATTGCTGATTTGGTCTGTGAATGGGGGGCAGGGAGAGAGAAGATTCTGATGAGGACTTTGGGAATACAGATGCTGAGCCCACTGACATTCCAGGATCTCACCCAGCCCGGCACCGCCATTCCTCCAGCAACCAAACAATGAAATCCTTTGTCTTGTTTGTAGTTTGTGCCCATCGTCTGAGCAGATTATGAGAAGAATCTTCGCACGTTCACAAGCATTCCGTGATTTTGATACCGTTTGCTTTGATGTCACACTCAGAGGAACTCATTCCATCGGGGTACATGTTCTGTAGCTTGTTGATTCAATCTCCTGCTTCTTCCAGTGACAGCCTGTCTCAACATTGTCAATACCTTTTCAGAGCTGACAATAAGCAGACATGATGGCAGGCTCTACTTGTCTGCTTGCTTAATGATCTCACTGATGACATGCAGGTGTTCAGTGGGGCTGTACCTAGTCTTGAAGCTCTCTTGTTGTCTTGGGTGGTTGTAGTGCTGTCTCCATTAGCTTCCAAACTCATTGCCAATAGAATGTAAAAAAAAAGTTCTGGGTCCTCGCCAAGACAAGATTAGAGATGTGTGGTCATGGAACTCTCTCTCTTCTCTCTCTCTCTCTCTTCTCTCTCTCTCTCTCTCTCTCTCTCTCTCTCTCTCTCTCTCTCTCT
>NW_027185664.1:8759359-8857074 GCF_028583685.1 Petaurus breviceps papuanus
TCTCTCTCTCTCTCTCTCTCTCTCTCTCTCTCTCTCTCTCTCTCTCTCTGTCTCTGTCTCTCTGTCTCTCCATAAATATATATATACATATATATACACACACATTTATACATATATGTATATATGTATATTTTTCATACACACATATGTATATTGTGCATATTAAAACCAGACTGTAATTTCATTCACGTAAGGAACTCCCCATAAAGAAAGTTCCTCTGCCGGTACGAGTCAACACCCGATCTACAAATTATAGCCTTAAAGAGTTTCCCAAGCACTGAAAGGTTAAGTATATTGCCCAGATTCACACAAGGAGCATGTATAAGGACCTGAACTCAGGTCATCCAGGCTTCTAAGCCCAGTACCTATCCATTGCGCCAAAAGCTGCATCCATAAAGTGCTACGCAAATCTTAGTTATTATTGACTTCTCTGAGTTTCCTTATCTGTAAAATGAAGATAATAAAAACTGAACTCCCTAACTCACAGGGTTATCTCTCATTACACTTTATGATAACACTACTGCTTAATTCTTATGCCATTAAAACCGAGAATACAAATGTTATTACTAAATATTCTTTAATTAAGTCACACAACTCCTTTGTGAAGTATTTTACAAATCCTTTGGTAGTAGCGAGTTATGGGTCAAAAAAAAAAATCTACACCTTTTTTTTTTTAAAGGGAAGAAAGACTAGAAAAAGTACCTGTCACAACTGGAAATCTAGTGCAGGCCTGAAGCTTCCCTTACCACAGCTGCACCCAACAGATAATATCCCTTCAGACCACATAAGATATCTGCTGTGATTGATTCATTCATTCCTTCATATCCTTTTGTTTATATTTACTCCTGCTCACCACCCTAAGGAAGCCTTTTCTTCAAAGTTCCTAATTCTCTTTTTTAATGATCTGCTTAGGTCTTGGTCACTGGACAGTTATTGATAGATTTATGCTGAAAGAGCGCCTGTCAACACAACTGTTTAGCATGCTTTTGATCAGTATGCTATTAGCTGTTCAGATAGGGAAGGAAAATGAGCAAAAGGTCCAGATGGAGAGTCCTGGTCAGGCTCTTCTGTAGAATGCAGCTTTTAAGCAGAATCCAACAAACTTCAGTCAATCTATCAACAAATTATTATCGAGTGTCTACTCTGTGCAAGGAAATGAACTAAAGACATGGGGATATAAAAAAGTGTTGGCTAAGTCTCTGATTTCATGGTCTCTTTCCTCCTTTCCAGGGCTAGCCCTGTCACCTTGCTGCCATCCTATCCTAGCTCCTCTAAGACATTTTGTCATTAATTTTAATTTAACAAGCATTTAATGAATACCAGCTATGTGCAGAGCATGAAAATCATTCATATCTTTCTCTATACTGGTTTTTTCTCTCTGTCTTCAAATATTGACTCCACTGCCCTTTTTAGCTACCAACCTATTTCTCTCTGTCCCTTCACAAAGACCAGACTTCTAGGATGAATTGTCCCCATCCAGTTCATCAGTGAGCCGTGATGACCTTCCGGAATGGGGCAGAGGCTGTCTCCATCCCCCATTCTCTGCTTGCTACTCCATAATTTGGTTTTGTCTCCCATTTAGTGCAACTGAACTCTTAAAGGTCATAAATGACCTCTCATTATTCTCCCCTCAATACTTGCCCTTTTGCCCCTCTGAAATCTTTCATGTTATCATCCCCTCCCTTTTTGATTCTTTCTCTTAGCTTGCTATGCCACTTCTGATCACTGTCCATTCCTTCACTTCTTTTCCTGCCTTTTCTTCTGCTGCTGAATTATCATTTAGTCCTTATCCTCCATCCAGGGGTAGAGAACCTGTGGCCTCAAGGCCACATCTGTCTCCATAACATTCTTTTCCCATTTTTCATATTCTGCCTTCTATTGTTCATTATGTTTTTGATAATTATGATTTATAGACATTGAAGTATATAAAGAGCCAGCCATGAAGTCAGGAATATATATATGACTGTGACTGGGTGAGTGTGGGCAAGTCATTTCACTTCTCCAGGCTCTGGGCAGTTCTTTAAGGCTCTAGGTCAAAGAGTCAGTGCTGTTTGTGGACAGTTATCACCAGCAGGATCCTACACCAAGGAAATCACAGATCTATCCTGTGATATATAAAAAGTTTGAGAGCTACAGTTTCTGGGTAATTAATTGTTTTATTAATCATGATAACAATAATAAATAAAAGGTGTCAGTGGCACTCCTGAATGCCAAAGACCCCTTATGGAACCCACTAGATGCTTATATGCCCTTGGGAGAATGGGTGTTCTGCAGGGTGGCAATCGGCTCTGTTTGGCTAACAATTAATGAGAAGAATGAATATGATAATGAGAGGTGGGACCATCTTAATAAAGGATCGTGGATCACTCAGTCTTGGACAAAGACATTTATCTCTTATTCAAACGACTGGAACCTAAGGCAATCTAGACAAAAGGCATCCACCTCTACTCAGACCTGGCAGAGTGGAACTCAAAGGACCAGGATTCACCTTAGATTGAATTCTTTGTAAGGTTCTCTAGTAGGGTGGGTCAATAACACCACCTAGATAAGATAGTATAGACCCAGGTGGTACATTTTGGGGAAAGGTCAGGGATCTCACCAACAATTTGCTATTTAATAGTAATTTCTCTCGATCTATATCCCTGTTATGTGCATGTAACTGTGCTAGGCAAGAAATTTGGCTAAGATATGTTCCCTCCTTTCCAATATTGTGAAGAGACACCACTACTGTCCCCAAATAGAGGGGAAATTCAAAAGATTATTGTAAGCTGTTCAAGAAATCTGCTTACTGGACCCTTTCAGAAAGCCTTGAAGGAAAAACACAGTAGGGATGGTATTATTTGCAACATTACCTTTGCTGTTATTACTATGTGTTGTCGTTGTTGAGACTACGTTGGTTATCTAAAAACATCAAAAATTTGTTTTCTAAGATGTTATGCTTTTCCTTTTAGTTTATTTGAGTCATTTGACTCCTACACTCATATGTAGCAGAAAGTTGTTTTTGTTATAGTGTGTGAACATGTGTGTTTTGGGGATGGGGAGGGAATGCATTCTTTAAGACAGGATGTATGATGCTATTTAATATTCTGTGTGTGAGGTCTCTGTCCCTTTATCCTGAAGATTTCCATTTGTTACTCATTCCCTAATTCTTTCTACTGAATTTAGAGTCATTAAAATAGGATTTGAAACAAAAGCCAACAAGTGTCGGTAGAAGGACAGAAGGGGCAGAGGTTTCAGAGCACACAACCTGCTACCCCAAAGCAAGAGAAACATTGGCACATGGGAGCATCTACCTATTCCATAGGAAAGTGAGAGCTTAGAAACCCCCAAGGTATTCTTGTCATTGTCCAGGAGCACAACATAAGACTACTCTGTGTGGGTGGAATTGCCCCATGTGTTTCATTGCCAGGGCATTTAGATACAATCGGAAGTGCTCAGATTTTTTTGCTTGACATGTCAAACGAGATTGCATTAGAATCAAATTTGGGCCTTCCACAAAGGTGTTGTGGCACGGCCCCTTTCATTTCTAAGGATGTTGTCTGACCAGGATTATCAAGTTACAAATGAAAAGACTCAGACATCGGGAGTTGTTTCATGTTTGATATAGGGTGTGTGTGTGTGTGCGTGTGTGTGTGTGTATGTGTGTGTATGTGTGTGTATGTGTGTGTGTGTGTGTGTGTAGCTATCCTCTATAGTTACTTTTTACTCCATTGAGTAAGCCCTCAAAAGCAAATCCACTGGAAGAAAACAAAATAAAAAAGCAATGATTCTTTAATTTGTACCTCTTAAGAGAAAAGGGAAAAGTATTCTGAAAAAACAAACATACCCATTTTAAAAATTAGTTGTCACACATGTGTCTGCATACAGCGGGCTGGAGATAACTGGAGAGAGCAACACGGCCTGGGAGAGCATTCTGATTGGCCCTTACCCTGAGAGGATGGGACAAGGCTGATGGGAATACTCCCTCAAAGTGTGAGGGCAGGCTCCATCCAGTCTCTATGCTACCATATCTTGCTTGTGAGTATAGAAGTAAAAATGCTTAAATATAGAATTAATATAACATAATATAATATTATATATTTTAATATAACATAATATAATATTATATATTATAATATATTTTTATTTTTTCATGAAAAATGATATATATATCATATATCATAATAATGTAAAACATTTAATACTAGAGACAATGGACCCAATTGCATAACTATTGAAGCTTTCTTTTCCCCCTTCAAGAAAACATAATCCAAAATATTTATACCTTGTATTTCAGGACTAGCATATGATTTTAAATTATAAGCAGACCTTGCTTTAGCAAACCCAACACGTGAAAACTGTATTTGCACAAAAGATAAAGTGGATTGAGTCAATTCTCTTTACAAAAGGATTTTGCTTTACAAAGATATTCAACACGGGATTCCTTTAAATAGTAAAAATGCTCTAATGAATACAAACTATGATTTGATTTACAAAAACTTGGTCCACAGTGCAACTTTTCAGGAAGGCATCTATAGAAAGTAAAGTCTATCTGTTGTTGAGGTTTTTTGTGTACAGGAGGTTTTTGTTTCTTTGTTTGTTTGGTTGGTTGGTTTTTGTTTTGTTTTTACAGGCAATATTCTCTGTCTCTAGTCTTCAGTAGCAAAATACAACACATTTATTTCTTCTGAAAATTCACTGGATCTGCCTTCAAACACACCCATCTTCATTATAAGAAAGGGAAAGGTCTAGAGGTCATAGTCAGCTAAGGCCGATTTCCTTCTCTACCTACTAACTCTTACCTACAATAAACTATACTAGGCAGTGCCTATAAAAAACCAAATCCTTAGGTCTCAGAAATCCACCATAGAAGTATAGCTTTAAGATCTGTTAGGAATCTCAGGCATCATATTTTCTTTTTGTTCAAAACAAAATGACTTCCAGAGGATTGATGAGGAAGCAGGCTCCTCATCATCTGGTAAAGAAATGATGGACTCAAGATGCAGAATGAGAAATACATTTTTTAATGTGGCCAATGCCAGACATTATTTTGTTTGATTGAGAATATTTGTTACAAGGATTTTGTTGGGGGTGGGGAAGAAGAAAAGAAGGTGAGAGGGAGAACAAACCAAACAAAATGTTTTTTGTAAGCTACTTAACAATGAATGATTCCTTAGAGACCAGTTGTGTGGTCAGTGGCTGGCTCCCCAGCACTCTCATAAGCAAAATACCACAGTGATTTCCTAAGAAATTGGAACTTGTCTATATTAGAGTGAAATGGCAAAATACACAGAGTAATTAAGCTTTAAGTAAAATAATTCTTATTTTTCATATGCTTGCTGTGACAGGAAAAGTCTGTAATAGACAAAAGACCAACAATTGATCCAAAGATCTAGTCTGAATGATGGGGGAAGACATCAGAAATGCTCTGATGATCCAGCTTAGTATTTCTAGTGTCTTCCCCCACTTTTAAACTAGAGACTATACTTCTTTCTCCTTTTAGGGGCTCGCTAAAGAATTAACATTTGCACTAACAACTAACTTGTGTCCTGTTGTTCAGTTGTGTCTGACTCTTCATGACCCCATTTAGGGTTTTCTTGGAAAAGAATACTCAAGTGGTTTGCCATTTCCTTCTCCAGCTTATTTTACAGATGAAACTGAGGCAGAGTTCAGTGATTTGCCCAGGGTCACATAGCTGGTAAGTGTCTAAGGCCTGATTTGAATTCAGGTCTTCCTGACTCTAAGCCTGGCACTCTATCTACTGTATCACCTAGTTAATCCAGACAAACAATTGGAAAAAAAAAGTCTAGTTTTAAAACTATTCTCAGAATGAAGCAATCTTGATATGCAAATTTCCCAAATACCCTGTCTAAACATAAATTTTCCAGAACTACGTGAAGAAAGTTTTCATTTGTATGTTCCTCTAAATAATGATCATCATATCTGTCTGTTTATTTTAAATCATCATCATCATCATAAAATCTAGCTTTTATACAACACTTCTTTAAGGTTTTCAAAGCACCTTATGGATTTATTCATTTTGTCCTCATGACAATTCTGGGAGATATATTATTATTACTCCCATTTTATTGATGAGAAAACTGAGGCATACAGTGATCAAGTGACTTTCCCAGGGTCACATAGACAGGAAGTGTCTGAGGCTAGATTCGAACAGAGGTCTCCCTGACTCCAATACTCTATCCATTGAGCCACTTAGCTACCTCTGCATTCTTCTGGACTGTTCAAATTTAACAAATCTCTTCTCTTATTTTTAAAGTCCTTTTGTGAATTTGTTAAACCTTTGTTAATTACCATGCAACCAAGTGATTTCTTTTGGTATATCACCCTAAACTAGGACAAAGAAAGGAAAGGTGAAACTAGGCTAGAAAGTGTCCAGAGATGGTAGAGAAAAAACATAAGTGAAAAGAGACAGAGACAAAGATGGAGTGTGGGGGAGGAGAGAGACAGATAGACACACAGACACAGACACAGACACAGTGAGAGAGAGGTAAAGAGACTGAAGGGAGAACATTAAGAAAGATATAGAAAGGAATTGAGGAAGAGGCAGTTGGTTCGATGCTTCAGAGAAGCCAGAAGTGAAGAAAAAGACTTGAATACTTGTTAAAACAGGACATTGGAAAATACAAACTGCATACCGTGTTTCCCCTATAATAAGACACTGTCTTATTAATTTTTTTGGACAGAAAAACACCAGAGGGCTTATTTTCAGGGGAGGGCTTATTTTAATGAACATTGACAGCAATTTTAATAAACAGCTAAATGTGAACAAAAAAATGTACCTTTATTCAATAATGATCATGTCATCTTCTTCAACAACATCGTCATAAGTGTCCATACCCTGAATTCCGTCCTGGATATCTTGCACCTCTATTTCCTTCAGAAGAAGTGGACCCAATCTGTCATGTCCAGCAATATAGCTCTCTTAAAATGAATATGTCTTGTCCAGGTAACCTGCTCGTAGTGCCTTGGCAACACAGCTGTTAGTAATTTATCCCATGACTTCTTCACCCAAGTCACGACTTCTTGCAGACAGGGCTTCACAAAGTTTCCACACTGATTTCTTTCCATTCTATTTTCAATGTAGTCATTGATTTCCATGTGCAAATGGTCCTTGAATGGCTTCTTTATTGTAATATCAAGGGTCTGGAGATAGGCGGTCATTCCTGCAGGAATCATTACTTGATCTATTCTTCTCTCTGCAAGGAAGTTCTTCATTTCTTTAGCGCGGTGAGTGCTGGCTGAATACCAGACTATCAGACCTCTTTGGTTACCTCTCATAACAAGTGGCAGCATTAAATCAACCCACTTTCTTATAACGGCTTGTGTACACCAGGCTTTTTTGGTTTCAAGAACGTAAATGCCAGATACACGTTCAATCTTATCTTTCTTGCCCTTACTGATGATTAGAGGTGTGGCTTTCTTTCCATCCAAACGAATTGCCAAAACACAGGTGACCCCTGCACTTTCATAGCCAGTGGTGGGAATGTAGATTGACATTGCACCCCTGTGATGAATTGTTGTTTGAGATCCTTGTCCCATAAACACTGCAGTTTCATCCATAGCAATCATATTGCAGGTTTGGTACTTGGAAATGTCGATCCTATCAATAAAGGACTTGAATGCAAGTGCACGTTTAATAACTTCAGCATCTTCCAGCTTAAACAACCAGTGTTGTTGATCTTCTTACGTAGGGACAGTTCATACTGTTGAAGGAAACCGTCCAACCAGTGTTGTGATGCTTTGAATCCTTCTGAGACCATTTCAAACTCTGGTGCCATTGAAAGGGCAAATGCTTGAATATCAGCCCTGCTCACAACCAAGGCCTTTGCTCTCCTGTCAGCAATCCATTCACCAATGAGGATCTCCAAGTCAGGATATAAGGGCTGCAGACCTGATCCAGACCTGCGCTTTTCCCCTTTTCCCTCATCCACCTGTTGATTGAGGTTATTATAATCTGCTCTCCATTTTCTGACCATTCGAAGATCCAAAAGTTTTTCTTTACAGAAAACTGCAAGATTCTTGCCATGTGACTCCTCTACAATTGCTTTCTTATACTCAACAGTATAGCTCTTCCTTTTTGTACTCATGTCTGGGGGTCAAAACAGACAGAATAATAAAATTATGACCATCAGTCCTTCTTTTCACTCCATCATGCCCCCTGAGTTCTTCTTTTTTCCTCCATCATGCCCTTTTTATCCTCCATCATGCCCCCTCACTCCCGCTTATATACCGGGTTTTTATGTTGTCCTGCCTCAGCTCTCCTCCGTGGCACTGCTCTTAATGGCGCCAGCAAGCAAATCACTGGGGAAGAACAGGATGACGCGCTCACTGCTGCAGCTCTGATTGGATGCAACTCGGAGCGCGGCGTGCGTTTCACCCGGGGGGGGTGGGGAACGGTGCATACAGAGGGTACCGTAATGTAGCGTGTAGCACATGGGGATCACCTTCACTACAGTAGCAATCTCAATAGGACTTATTTTTGGGGGAGGGCTTATTTTAGAGGAATCTTGCACAGTAAGGGGAGGGCTTATTTTCGGGATAGGTCTTATTATCAGGGAAACACGGTACTATAGGGTAAGTAGGAGAAATAGATTAAAGACAAAAGAATCTTCAATATAAATTGAGGGATACCAGGAGGCCCATCCTCTACAAATATTTCCTTAACTGGTTTACTACTAATGCTACCATTAAGCACTCATTTGATTAGGCATTGTGCCCTCATTGGATATAAAATCATTTTGGAAGGATATCACATTAAAGAAATTATTTGTCTTTAACCCTATTTTAGTACTTATGATATCCATGCCTTGTCAGATTTAGGCATTTAATAGGTTCTTTTGAGCCCATATTCATTTCTGCACAGGAAAACAAAAACACTTAAAATGCAGTCTCAGTAAAGAAGGAATTTGAAGAAAGGGTCAATTATGGGATGTGGGGCATGAGGATCTATGACATCATATTTCAACTTCTGGGACTGTGTCTTAGCCTTTCTTCAAACTCTGGTCCACCAAGTTTGTGACTTGGATGGTGATTACGTCTGTGTTGCAATGCAAAGAAAAGTCTCCCAGACCACT
This sequence comes from Petaurus breviceps papuanus, assembly GCF_028583685.1. Lineage (NCBI taxonomy): Eukaryota > Metazoa > Chordata > Mammalia > Diprotodontia > Petauridae > Petaurus > Petaurus breviceps. Next base: position 8,768,434 of record NW_027185664.1, read on the forward strand.
TTAGTCATCCATGTGAAGCACCAACTTCACAAAACAGTGTACTTGTTACAGTTGAAGAGAAAAATATTCACACGTTGTTTTCCTTTTATCTTCAGTGTCTAGCACAGTGCCTTGGCATATAGCAGGTGCTAAATAAATGCTAATTGAATGGGTGAATGAATGTGTAACATAGGTTTCAAGCCCAGAATATTCTCAATAATATCCTCTTCATTGGTGGGGAAAATGATGGCAGTGCTATATGCCTCTGTGAAGGGCAAAGTTGGCAGAAGGACTTTGGAGAGGAGAGAAATTTTTTTGTCTTACTTCAGGAGAGGACATTTGTGATACCAGATTTTCTATGGGACAAGTTCCAGGAAGAGAAAGAGACTCTCCTCCACACATATATGAGAAAGATATAGCCTCAATATGTCCCTGATTTCTAGCTTTCCTCCTTAAGGACTTAGGGGAATTTCCTGATGAATGAGATCACGGTCTCTCCCTTGGTTGAAGAAGATCTCAGCTCCCTCCCATCTAAAGGGCTTATTATCCTTCATATATCTTCTGGTATATTCTGTTCTCTTGATTTCTCTTTCAGTTTATATCTACTTGGATAAATGGGTCTACTTACTATTCATTATTTGCAGTGTTTTTGTGTGTGTTTTAACTAACATTGGGGGAAAGGACCAAGCCAGTAGGTCTAAGCTTGGTATACTCTCTCCCTTTAAGAGACAACAGATTGGAAAGGGTCTTGAACCTAATAACATCATGCCCCTACACCAACAATATTTATTGGGGCAAATAGATACAATTCTAGTCTGGTACCTTCTCTGCGAAAAGAAGAGTAGTTAGCTGTGTTATTCTGCTCTCCTCCAGTAGGGAATAAAAGACTTCCATGGAAAGGGGTTGGCAAGATTACAGAGATATTTATTCATGGTTTTCCACAAGCAGAATTAAGGCAATCGCTGTTGATATATACATCTTACATAGATAGCACACACTGTAGAAATTAATAAATGACCCATTAGATGATGCTGTACAGTATAATTAAAATGCTTCTGTGTTTTAGGTGGGAGGTGGCTAGAATATTCAACACAGTGGTATGTTGTTTAACCTATAATAAGAATCTATTTAATGACCTGGCTCAAATGTCTAAGGGTTTATAGACTAGAACTTTAGCCCAAATATTTCTAATCATTTTAATTAAATTCAATAATCATTTTTAAAAACCTATGTGCCACAGTGTGCTTGACAATGAGGGTACAAAGACAATTTTCACAAAGACAAAAACAAACGTTCCTGCCTTCAAATAATTTATATTCTGAAGGGAAAGAGTATGAGTTATTTGTTATCATTTTGTTATTAATCTAGGGAATTCCTTATTAAAGCTCTAAGTTTGGGAGTATTTTGTTTATTTTGTTTTCCTTTTTATTTTTAGCTTTGAAACATTAAGAAAGCATTTATTTAGGGCTTACTTTGTTCCAGTAACGGTGCTATGAACTGAGAATACAAAGAAGGTAAAAGATTCCTTATTCTTAAGGTGCTCACATTCTAAAGGCACGTCTCCCTTTAGGTCACCTCAGAAAGGAAGACATTAAATGCTAGCGAGACTAAAAAGGGAAAACACTATATCCTCAGCACTTTTCTGTTGCAGGAAGCTCCATATAAATCCCACTTCTTCCACCTCCACTCCCCAAACCCAATGAGTTGGGTCAGGATCAGATATGCTTCTTGTTTGTCAATACCACTTTCAGACTGGTCACCTTTGCTGGCATTACTCACCAGCTTCTCTGAGGTTCACTGCATCCATATATTGCATCTTCGGATGTTTGTAATCATCCTTTTAACTTCTTTCTCAATGCTGACTCAAAATCTTGTCTCCTCCAATTCTCGCTTTATTATCTTAGGATAACCCTTCAGGATCGATCCCTCTAGTTCTCTGAGTCCCAAATTCATCAATCCTCTTACCTCTCCTGATGTAAATCTTCATTATACTTTAAACACCTAGCAAGAGGGACAATAATTGAACATGCCATTATCCATAATTGTATTACTTCTTTGTTCCAGACATCTAAAATTCCTCTCTCTGATCATAAAATCCTGCCCTTCCTGATCTCCTTTTACCTCACCTCTCCAGAATCAATTCTTCTTTCTACAATACCTCCATCCCTACCTCTTTCATTAGTCTAGCAATCTTGCTTTATATTCAACTTCCTCCTTTCACCATCTTGAACCTATGGATCAACTCATCAACAGCATTTATTAAACAGTAACTTTGTGTGAGGCACTGTTCTAGGTATAAACCCATTGATGTCACTGTGGGACAAAGTTTGGGGCATGCATTCTTTTTTACTCTCAACTCCCAAGTGGAAAGGAAATGAGACAATTCTTTCCAGATCACACCTTTCTCCTCCCACTGGAAGTCCCAGAGGCATGAGCTTTCTCTGGTTTCTTATCTGTCCTTCCCCTCATTTAAAAAAGTAGTTGGAGACCAGAGATTTGACTGAGGTGGCCACAGTCTGAGCCACCTGATCTGACTCCAACAATAGACTACTTAGATTTAGCCCAGGAGTGAATTTCTCCTAACAGGAGGGTTTCTGACATTTAGAAGATCGTAAATAAAGGTTACTAATTTAAAAATCATGACTATAAGATTCATAATTAAGAACTAGACTAGGTCTGCCAAGGATGGGGAAGCTCTAACATCCTCTTTCTTGTTGCTATTGTTTGTTTGTCCTTCATTGTCATGGGATGATGTCTTTATTCATGTGTGAATTGGATTTATGTGCATGGGCAAGTTGCACAGAGTTGTCAGGCTCACTCTCTCTTCCAGCCATTGAGGTCCAGTAGCAAGACAAAATTCAAGATGACTGGCAATGACCTGGCGTGCAGTAGATGATCTTTGAGTTCTCAAAACTCCACTGGCCCTGTGTCATCTGCCTTCATGGCCATTGGAACAAGTTGTTCTCATCCACTGATTCCATAGAAAAGTCCTCACATATGTGGGGTAAACCCTCACATAGTGGGGTAAACACTCCTCCTTAACTGATTAATGATTTGAGGCCTGTTATTTACCTTCCATCTGGTTTAAACCATCTACCAAAACAGTTTACTGGAGTGTGTCCACTGTGCATGTTATAGATTCTTGGAGCCCTAAGTGAGAGTTGAGTTCCAGGTGGACACTAATGGTGAATGAGCAGCCCTGAAAAGGGCTTGGCAAGCTCTCACAGCAGAGGTACTAGTCTTTGAACATCCCATGTCCCCTGACCTGGTTGAATTCTTTGTATTTTGATACAGACATTGGCATCTTCCATGTTCCCTTCTTGTATGAAAACTTTATAGAGAACTTTATTCATAGAAAGATCATGATTGACCATGGATTTTATGTCAAGAGAAAATTTTTTCAATAGCATGAATTAAATCAAAAGTTGTAAACAGATAAAGAACAAAATATTTTTTGATTCAATTCCTGCTTTCTGCCAACAGCGACAAGAACTGAAGAGGATGAGGGAAAGAACATTTCATTCAATTCCCATCCAGGGAGTTGACTAGACAGAGGCAATTTAGCTGCCTGATGCCCATCTCAAAACTCTAGTCTTAATCTCTTTTCCCAGAGTTCACACTCTACACTCTGGATCAATTACTTTTTTTCCATTGGATCCCTCATCCATCTCCATTCCTTTCTCCAGTCTCCAAAGCAATAGCCTTTCTTGCCTAGACAAGTCCTTCTATTCATGGTCTTGATCTTATCCACTCCTTCACCTTGTGTGTTTCCTCCTCAATCATTCCTTTTTTTCCTCTTATCTCAATCTCTCTTAATCCACCAATTTCTTCCAGCCTGCCCACAAATATGTTCAAGTCTGTCCAACCTTTATAAATCTTCACCCTGTTGACCCATCAAGCTGCTGTTAGACATCTATACTATCATAACCTGAATACTAAAGAAAATAATCTATATTCATTGCCTTTGTTTCCTCACTTGCCACCCTTCAAATTCTTGAAATCTGTCTTTCTAACACCACCACTTGACTGAAACAGATGTATTTCAGTTCACCAACAATCTGTTAACCATTTATAATGCCAAGCAAGGCAATATTCACAGCACCGCTGGTAGCTGGTAGCTATGAATATGCTGGTGTAGCTGCGAATCACAAAATGTAACAGCCTCTCCAGATGGAGGACAGAACCAAAACATTTATTCAAATACCAGAAAGCTGAATCCTGAAACCAGAAAGCCAAATCCATCACAGCAACCAAGAAGTTGGTACATGTAACCAATGCAGCAAACACCATTTCCAAGCCTTCCTTCTGTCAGGCCTTCAAAACAAAACAGGGTCTCTTAAGCAAAAATACTCCTCTCTCATTCATGCTAGCTTTTCAGCTCCATGCTGCTTGCTCCCAGCAGCTATGTCTCTCCTGCTCCTTCCTGTTCCACCCCTTTAGCAAGTTGCTCCTCCCATGTGTTCCATGTGAATATATTTGGTTTATTATGGGTCAAGGTAGATCTTCAAATTCTCATTACCATTACACCATTAAATCCAGTGACCTTCTCTCAGTCCTCATTCTACTTGAAAGCTCTTCAAATTTATGTGGATGATCAACCTCTTCTGGATATTTTCCTCTCTTGGCTTCCTTAATTCTCTTCTCTTTTGGATCTTCTTCATATTGGCCACTCCTTTTCAGTCTCCTTTTCTATACAATCAACCTTCTTTAATCATTGAATGGGTGTTGAGCCAGTCAGATTGAGGCCCGATAAAGACTTCAGTTTACAAAGACCCAGGTCACCCACTGCATCCAGAGCCATCTCCATTTGTCCTCATCTATATCTCGCCACTGGACCAAGATGGCTCCAGAGGAGAAAGTGAGGCTGTCGGCTTTGCATAGCCTCCCTTCACTTCCATTCGATTCACTTGCATGTCATGGCATGACCTCTCTACATTTCAAGGAATGAGGACAAACAATAGCAACAACATTCTACTATTTTATTAATTAAGTGTGAGTGACACGCCCTCTTTCCTTCTCATGCTAAATTTTATCTCATTAACTTCAACAGCCCCAATGCATTCAACTGCTTATATTGACTACAAGTTCTTTCCTGAACTATATAGTCCTGCTTTACCAACTGACTGCTAGACTTCTCCAGCCAGATTGACATCTCATACTTAACATACACACTCTGAACCTCCTCCACTCAGCTATCAAAGTGATCTTCCTTTTTGCGATTTTTAAAATTTATTTTTATTAATTAGGTTTTTTCCAATTTATTTATTTTTAGTTTTCAACATTCATGTCCACAAGATTTTGAGTTACAAATCTTTCTCCCCATCTTTCCCCAACCCCCCCCCCAACCCAAAATAGCGAGCCTACTGAATAACCCTTTCCCTAATGTGTTCTCTCTTATATTCTCCCCCATCACCCCTCCTAATTTTCTAGTAAGGCAAGATGGATTTCTATACCCTGGTGCCTGTATATCTTATTTCCCAATTGCATGTAAAAGAAATCATACAGATTTGTTTTCAAAACTTTGAGTTCCATATATTTTCCCTTCTTCCCTCCTCACCCACTGCCCCCCACTGGGAAGATAAGCAATTCAATATAGGTTGCACATGTGTAGCTATGCAAAATATTTCAGTAGTAAGTATATTGTGAAAGACTAATTATATTTCCCTCCATCCTATCCCACCCTCCACTTATTCTATTTTCTACTTTAACCCTGTCCCTTTTAAAAAGTGTTTGCTTCTAACTACCCTCTCCTCCAATCTGCCCTCCCTTCTATCATCCCTCTTCTTATCCCTTTTCCCCCTATTTTCCTGTAGGGTAAAATACCCAATTGAGTGTGTATGTTAATCCCTCCTTAAGCCAAATTCAATGATAATCAGATTGTCCCATTAATTCCCTCTTACCTTTCTGCTCTTCCCCTCCATTGTAAAAGTTTTCTCTGGCCTCTTTTATATGAGATAATTTACCCTAATCTGTCTCTCCCTTTCTCCTTCTCCCAATATATTCCTCTCTCACTTCTTAATTTTATTTTTCAATATCATCCCTTCATATTCAACTCATCCTGTGCCTGTGTGTACATGTACATACATATGCACACATTCACATATATATTTATACAAATGTACACCCTCCTTTACATACTATATATGTAAATATATACATATATACTTTAAATATAATAAATATTTATAATTATAAATATAATAAATAAAAATACTATACATATAAATATATACATATGTATATATAAATATTCCCTTCAAATGTTTTCATGCTGCGAAAAGTCTTATGAGTTACAATGACCATTTTTCCATGTAGAAATGTAAATAGTTCAATTTTAATTTTGATTTCTTTTCCCTCTTTACCTTCTCATGCTTCTCTAGCTTCTTGTATTTGAAAGAGAGATTTTCTGTTCAGCTCTGGTTTTTTCATCAAGGATGCTTGAATATCCTCTATTTCATTGAATGACTATATTTTCCCCTGAAGCATTATACTCAGTTTTGTTGGGTATGTGATTCTTGGTTTTAATCCTAGCTCCTTTGACCTCAGGAATATGATATTCTAAGCCCTATGATCCCTTAGTGTAGAAACTGAAAGGTTTTGTGTTATCCTGATTGTATTTCCAAAATACTCATATTGTTTCTTCCTGACTGCTTGCAGTATTTTCTCCTTGACCTGGGAACTCTGTAATTTGGTTATAATATTTCTTTGGAGTTTTCTTTTTGGGATCTCTTTCAAGAGGTGATTGGTAAATTTCTCAGTTTCTTTTTTGCCCTTGGTTCTAGAATATCAGGGCAATTCTGCTTAATTTCTTGAAAAATGGTGTCTAGGCTTTTTTTTATCATGGTTTTCATGAAGGCAGTTCAATAATTTTTAAATTATCTCTCCTGTATCTATTTTCCAGGTCAGTAGTTTTTCCAATGAGATATTTCACATTGCCTTCTATTTTTTTCTTTTGTTTGGATCTGTTTAATAGTATCTTGATATCTCAGAAAGTCACTATCTTCCATTTGCTCCAATCTAATTCTGAAGGAATGACTCTCTTCAGTGAGCTTTTGAGATTCTTTTTCCATCTGGCAAATTTTACTTTTTAAGACATTCTTCTCCTCATTGCCTTTTTGAGCTTCTTTTGCCATCTGAGCTAGTCTATTTTTTAAAGTATTATTTTCTTCAGTCAGGTTGTTGACTCTCATTTCATAATTTTCTTGCATAATTCTCATTTCTCTTCCCAATTTTTCCTTCACTTCTCTTATTTTGTTTTCACAACCGTTTTTAAGCTCCTCTATGTCCTATAACCATCTCATATTTTTCTTGGAAGCTTTTAGTACAGGATTTCTGACTTTGCTGGCTTCTTCCCATTCCATGCTTTGATCCCTTTTGTTCCCAAAATTGGAGTCTAATGTCAGGTTGCTCTGTTTGCTTTGCTTCCTTTGCTTGCTAATGTTGACACTCAATTACTTGACTGTTGAGCCTTTTTCCACAGTAGAAATCTGTTACCAGAAAGGGGAGCTTTATCCCAGTCACTGGGGTTTTCACAGCTCCTGGAGCTATTAGTTGGGTGCCCTCTCTGAAGCCTCAACATGCTCTGGCAAACTGGTCACATACCCTAGGACCTCCACCCTAGGCAGTGATCCAGATCCAAGCAGGTTAGAGCAAGAGCAATTACCCTTCAGACTGGTCACTTGTCTCCCTACAGTCTGCAGGCCAGGAGCTCTGTAGCAGCACAGCTGTAGAGCCTCAGCAGCTTCCTGCCCCAGTGGCAAAGGCCGGATCACACTCCTAAACTCCCTGTTCCCACAAAGTCTATAATGACCTCTCACTTTGTCTTTGGCATCTATGGGTTGATAATTCTGAAAACCACCACAGCTGCTGGTAATATGAAGCCCCTCCATCCAGCAGCTGGTCAGGCCATCCTGAGGCTAAAACCTCTGGCTCATGTGGGGCTGGGCTCTGCTCCCAAAGTGCTGCACTGGCCCCGTCCTGCCAGCTTTCTGGGCTGTCTTCAGTGGGAGGTTAGCTTCTCTCTGTCTTTTTGTGGGTTCTGTAGCTCCAAAGTTTGTCCAGAGTAATTTTTTATATGAATGGGAGGAGGTAGAAGCTGGAGCTGTGTGGAAGTCCTGTTTCTACTCCACCATCTTGACTCCACCCCCCTAAGTTAGTCCATTTTGTAAGGTGCTACTTTCTTCACTCAGGCTGTTGACTCACTTTTCTCAATTTTCTTGCATCATTATTATTTCTTTTCCAAATTTTTCCTCAATTTCTCTTACTTGGTTTTCAAAATCCTTCTTGAGCTCCTCCATGGCCTGTAATTATTTCATATTTTTTCTTGGAAGTTTTTGATGCAGCAGTTCTGGCTTTTTTGTCTTCCTCCTGTTCCATGCTTTGATCCTTTTTTTACCTGAAAAAAGGAATCTGTGGTAGGATTGTGTTCCCTATGCTTGCTCATGTTGCCAGTCAATTACTTGACTTTTGAACTCTTTGCCACAGTAGAATTCTGCTTTCAGAATGGAAAGAGCTTTGTCCCAAATTGCTGAGATTTTCACAGCTGCCAGAGCAATTGGGAGGATGCTGTCTCTACAACCCCCACAGGCTGTGACACCTGGCCACACACCTCAGGACCTCCACCCAAGACCACGATCCAGTTCCAAGCAGGTTAAAGCAAAAGTGATTACCCCTTGAAAGGTCACTTGGTCCCCCTACAATCTGCAGGCCAGGAGCTCTGGAGGCAGCCCACATGGGGCAGCCTGTGTACCTCTGCCGCTTCTCACCCTGGGGGCAGGGGCCAGACCGTGCTCTTCCATCCACCTCTGTTCCAACAGAGTTCCACACAGACCTTTTACTTTGTCTTTGGCATTTATTGGTTGAGAAGTCTGGCAACCACCACAGATGCTGGTGCTTCACTCTCTTGAAGTTTGCTTGAGACACTGCTGGTCAGGGCTGTCCTGGAGCCAAAACTGTGCAGCTTATGCAGGCCTGGGCTCAACTCCCATAACAGTGAGATAGCTCCTTCCTGCCAGCCTGCCAGGCTGCCTTCAGCAGGATATTTGTTTCTCTCTGTCACTATGTGGGCTCCTAAATTTTATTTAGAGTCATTTTTAAAATGTATTGGGGAAGTGGAAGCCAGAGCCGCAGGGAAGTCCTGTTTCTACTCTGCCATCTTGGCCCTGCCCCCACCCCCCAAAGTGATCTTCCTAAAGCACAGATCTGACCATATCACATCCCTCCATTCAATAAACTCCAATTGCTCCTTATTTCCTCCAGAATCATATATAAAATCTTCTGTTGGGCTTTTAAAGCCTGTCATACTTATCTTTCCAGTTTTATTTTACTTTACTCCCTCCCCCACACACTCTACAATCCAGTGACACTGACCTTTTCACTGTTCCTGTCACATCTTCCAATTATATATTTTCATTACTTCTACCCTATGTCTGACACTCTCTCCCTTATGAAGAAATACGGTCCTTTACTTCTTCGTATCCTCTCTAGTATAATATGTATAGTAAGTATGTAATAAGTAATTCTTGCATTAATGAATTTCATAGGTTAGAGTTTCTATCAATTTTTAAAATGTTCTTCACTTTTTGAGTTTAGTAACAATATATTCATAGCAACATGGAGGGATGATGTTGAAATGATACATCTTCAAATTAGACCCCCCAAAAATGGTCTTTCTTATTGGTGGACACCCAATGGAGAATTTAGGAAAGGAGATGGGTGAAATTTACCTAGAATGGACAGCTCTGGATAGGTTATAACTACCATTGAATGATAGCATGATACCATCTTGATGAAAGCATGAATTCATTGATGCATTGAGATATATTAAAAAAGAAGATAAAACATCTAATTTAGTTGCTCTATAGAATTTAAAAATCAAATAAAACATATATAAGTATTCAAAAATAATTGGAATATGATTCTAAATTAATGAGAAATTAAGGAATTGAAAGGTATTTAAAGAATTTCTGCCATAACACTTAAAAATACATACAATTTACCAAGTATTGTCAGGTAGAACCTCTACTATATCTGTTTAGTAAATTGTTTACATGAAAATGAAGATAACTATATTGATTTGGGAGGCTGGAAATCATTTTAAGTAAACTAAACATTTACTCTTTAAATTTTTACTTTAGTAAACTTATTTTTCATCTATCATGAACAGCTACATTTCAAAGCAGACTAATTAAAGTTTATGGTAATACTTTCCTCTGCTACAAAGGAATTCAAGATAATAAGTGGTTACATGACTCTGGGTAGGTCACTTAATTTCTATAGGTTTCTTCATCTTCATAGTAAGGAAACTAAAACATTCAGGCTCAAAAATATCAGGATTGTGTGGTTATGTCCATTATTTTTTGTGTACAATTTGGGCACTGTGAAAAATAGTGTCACAAATAAAACATACTACTTGAGATGTGTCCCAAATCAAAGTAAAAAAGAATTAAGATGATTTATAAATGGCTAATACTTCTAATGGGCAGGGGAGTTTTGTATTTACCATCTTCAGGGAAGCTCTCATAATCCTTTGGATCAAATTTTCTAAGTGCATGTAGCTCAGGTGGTACAATGAAGAACTTATTAGTGGTAAAGTCACATCTTAACCTTTTGCACAAAGTTAAAACTGCCAATCAAGCTAAGACTGGCTTATTAGATGAATAAGGTGCTTTGCCTTCCATCTCAGAGAAGGTATTTGCCAAGCTTTAGTTAATTGGGAAGAAAAATAAAAGGAATACATAGGACAGGAAATAACTTCTAAATTAGAGAAGTGATTTCTACTCAAAGTTGTGAGACAATTGAGGGTTATTGCAATTTATACTATGGTCTCTTTCCATCTTGGATATGGTTATTAACAAGGTTATCCCTCGCACAAATGTATTCAGGAAAGGAGGCTTCAAAGAAAATAAGCTCTTTTCCCTCCCTTCTGTTACCTTTTGGTTAAGACTTCATGTGAATTTGTTTGGAGAAGCCTTTCTATATGAGCAAAGGAAAACATCATTGAAAAACATGATCAACTCAAGTTCCAAACCTCTAGGTAATGAGAACCCTTTGAGGGCTCAGGAATATTTGTTGACTTTAGGACTGACTAACATGCAGGAGGTTAAGGCAACTTCTTCTCCCAGGGTGCTCTTCCTATTTTCTATGCCACCAAAGCTTACTTATTTCTTGGGTTTGCAGCCCATGGAACACAAGGAAAGAGCTAAGCAGCAAATCACATCACTTTCCACAGCATAGGCTCTGTGGGTGACTTTGCTCTCAGTGGAGCATGGGCTATGACCCTTTCTACACTGTTAAAATGATTGTTGGACTTCCTGCCACCTCCAGTATAGAACTGATGGTGAGCTGTTCTTGCATATGTTTCATGAACAGGCAGCCATTGTATAAGGTGGCATGGCTGGATTCATGATTTCATTGGATACAGTGAACTCCCATGGTGGAGACTCCCTTTCAACAATGCAGATCAGCAACTTGTCTATAGTTTATAGTCTGAGAGAGTTGCCTAGGACACTGAAAAGTTAAGTGATTAGAGCAGCATGACAGCTACTGTAATAACAAAAAAAAATCCCATTTATTTAGTTCTTTCAATTTTGCAGAGCACCATACATAAATGAGCTCATTTGATTCTCACAACAATCCTGTGATTTAGGCACTGCTATAATCCACGTTTTACAAATGATACATAAAACAAAATGCCATTGGTCGTACAAAGAGACCTCTTCTGAAGCGAGCCTCAAACTTAGGTCTTCCTGATTCCAGATTTTGTGAACTATCTACTAAGACTTTCTTACTAATGACAACACATAATATAATAAAAAAAATAAAATAAGCAAATTCCATGGGGTTCTATTTAATTGACAGGCAATGTGGAATCAAAAAGACCAGGGTTCAAGTCCTGCTTCTGAGATTATATGTATACATGTGTGTATATGTGTGTATGTAGGTATGTATTTAATGACCCTGGTTAAGTCATTTAACTTCTCAGTGCTCTACATAATTCTTTTTTGCTTTTCTTTTTTTTTTTGCAGGGGGTAAGGTAGGGTAATTTGGGTTAAGTGACTTGCCCAAGGTCACAGAGCTAGTTTTTGTGTTAGGTGTCTGAGGTTGGATTTGAACTCAGGTCGTCCTGACTCCAGGGAAGGTGCTCTATTCACTGTGCCACCTAGCCACCCCTCTGCATAATTCTTTAAGACATTAAGTTGTAGAGAAAGTAATGACCAGCATTGGTAGAGTTATTTTCCTCTCATGGGACCTCCCAATAGCAATTAAATCACAAGTTCAGTCCCTATCCCTATCCTTTCATCACTTAATAATATGTATATATTTGTCATTGTTGGAACAACCTTTGTTTGACGGATTTCCTAGAATTGTGTTCATCTTAAGGTTGTCCACTGGTACTCAGCTATTTCCCTTCTTCCCACTGGAACCTATTCCATACTTCTACAGAAAAAAAAGTGGTGGCATTATTTTCATACCCCTGAGAAGTAATACAACAGAATATGGAACTAATAAATGTTGTTGACAGGCTGTTGACAAGGGGGAAGGGCTGAGCAGTTCCTTGGGGACATGAGGTCAGGCCTTTGGAAAGGCCAAGACAACTTTCCTATCCACTCCATCACTTTCAGCTTCCTGATCATGGTATTTCGTAGTTTTCTTTAGCATTATAAAATTCAAGGTTCTTACAACAGCTTTGGAAAGTGTCTGGAAAGCAATATAATCTAGTAAAACAGAGAGTTTGTACTGCTGCCTATGAAGCATAATGCTAGGTCCTGGGGGATATATAAAGTTTAGATAAGATCCTATACTTCCCCTCAAGGGAATCCTAATTGAATAGGAAGGTACATCATCAGTACACAGGTACACACAATGTACCTGTACAGTACACAATGACATAGGTCCCTACCTGCCATAAACCACAGTTAAGAGCCAAGCCTCACAACTATTAAAAATAGCCAAATTAACTGCAAAGTGCATGAGAAGGAAGAGGTTATCTGCATTCAGAGAAAGAACTGATAAGCAGAAGTATGTTATAGAATTATTCTACATATATGCATTTGTGTCTAATGGCAGCCATCTCTAAGGTAGCAGGGTGGAGGGAAGAAAGAAAAAAAGGGAAAAAAAGAAAGTTACATGATAATTTTAATATTTATATTTAAAAGTAATAGCAAGTTGTACATAAATAAGTTGCAGTTTCATGTTAAAAAAAAAAAGCCAAAGCTAGATTCACAATTGTAAAACCTTATCAGGGTTGATCCCTGCCCTAACTGGTAATCTATATAGCCAAGTACTTTGATTTCCATGTCTTTTTCCTAAGGTGATCCTGGGATAGGCCCCATAGACAGAATGTGCTGGTATACCCTGGGGAGAACAGGACTTTCATCACTTCCCTAAGGGGAAGAGTATTGCTAATTGCAATGCTCCCTCCAGGATGTGCCTGGTCCATACTCACTTTATGAAGCTAACCCTATTGACCCAAAAAAGAGACCAAAGGTCTTGAAATTCAACAAAACCTAAAGCTATGATTCAACAATAGTTTCTGGGTTGTCACACTGTGATGCCCACTGCTATTGTTTGTGAGACATAACACCTACTTCAGAGCTGAATATTGGACTCAACTATTGGCATTCTTGTGTCCCCTAGCTTATGTTCAGCTTTGGCTTTGGATACTATTCTATGAATTCTTGCTTGTGGTTGGGTTGGGGAACCCAGTGACTCCCAGTTCTCATGTCTCTGGACTATTCATTTGGTGTTCTAGTTCCTTTCACCCACCAGTTGTAAACTATAACCTCTGAACCTTGGCTCTGGCTCACTGACCTCTATCCCAGATTCCGACTCCTTTTTATGGTACTTTTCTGAACTCCCACAACAGAGCTTTGGGGTTAGAGGAGAAGGCAGTAGCATTCATCTCTTCTGACAAGCAATGAATGAGTTGAGAGCAAATGTTTCCTGCAACACTTCAGAGAAGACAAATGGCTATGCTGAGAGGATCTTGGAAATAATTTGCTATTATGCGCTACCCTATTCTGGTTTTGGTTTACATTTATTTCCAAGTATAACTCTAACTTCAGAGCTTTCCAACTATGGCTTCTGACATGACCACTTTGGATTCACAAGTTGTGGCTGCCCACACAAAGTAGAAGGTTTCACTTTTGATTGAGCACTATACAACATCATTTTCATTAGCAAATATTAACTTAGTCCCTATTACACGAAACATCCCATTAGGCACCGTAGAGAGATCTAGGAGCTTGTGTCTTCATTTGGCAGATCTAACAGAAGCTCTTAATAATTACAGAACAAATCAGTGTGCCCTAAGGACCAAATAAGAACCATAGATGGTAGTGCTTTAAAAGTTTAGAACATATTTCTCTGGGCTAGGGTAGAAAAGAAGTCTTCATGAAGCAGGTAGAATTAAATTTAGGTTTTAAAGGATATGCAATGTTTGGATAAGCAGAGAGGGAGAGGGGGAGGGGGAGAATTCCAGGTGGAGGAAATACCGAGGCTAGAGGCTAGAGAGCATACATGTGTTCCTGTAACAATAAGTAAGGAGGCTAATTTGATTGAAGCAGAGGGTTCATGTTGGAGGATCTTGAAATTTAGACTTCATCTCATACATATTCAATTTATATAAATAAAGCAAAAAATATATTAATAGATGAAGTAGGGTTTTCAGGGTTTAGGAGAACTTTTTTCTTTCTGCTTTTCTTCTTTTTTCCCTTTTTTCTATTTCCTTTTTTATATACTTTCTTCCTTCCATAGTACTGTTCTTCCTTTCTCTGTTCTTCCTTTCTTTATTCCTTTCTTCCAATTTTTTTCTTTAATTTCTTCCCTCTTTCTTTTGTCTTTCCTCCTGTTTTCTTCTTTTAGTTCATTTTTGTTTTCTTCCTTTTTTTCTACCCTCCCTTCTCTCCTTTCCTCCTTTTTTTCTCTTCCTTTCTTCCATCTTTTTTCTTTTTCCTTCTATTCTTCCTCCATGGTTCTTTCTTCTTTAATTTCTTCCATATTTCTTCTTTCTTCCTTTCTTTTTTCTATCTTTCTTTCTTTTTTCTTCCTTTCTTTCTTTTCTATCCATACCTCCCTTCTTTGCTTCCTTCCCTATTTTCTTTCCCTTCTTTCCTTTTCTTTCTTTTTTTAAAATTCTTTCTTCCTTCTTTGTTTTTCATTTAATAATCCAAAGCATTGCTGCACCCTAGCATTTACATTCTTATTGTGGAAAAAGATAGTTTGTTGACATTTTTAATCTGCCCCCCCAAACACAAACACACATCAAGACAAGTGATGAAAATCACACCAAAAAATTTGGATTTTTTAAATTGCTTTTTTCTTTCACTTTTCCTTTCCAGCAAAGTACATAGAAAGTATTGAAGACTTGATTTTTTTCTCCTGCTTTGTTGAAATTAAATTTTTAGTCAGATGACATGGATTTTAATCCAACTTCTAATAATAAAAATGGCATTCTGTCATATACCACTTTAAATTTGACAAAAATTTTTTTAGCACAATATCCCTGTGAAGTAGGTAGTGCAGACATTGTCATCCCCATTTTATATGGAAGATGTAATGATGGGCCAATGAAAGAACTATGTTTGAAAAAATGTTTGAATCTAGAGCAGGAGCATTCGTTGAGAAAAATAAATAAGGATTCTAACTCCTGTGAAGCATATTGAATTAATGAAAAATAATTTGTTAAATACTTATTATGTGCTAAGTGTGATACAAGTCAAAAAATCAGAACAGTTTACATTTTCAAGATGCTTATACTCTAATTGGGGTAGATATGTATAAGAAATTAGGCATGGGTGGTAGATGGAAAGGTGAAGAAGTCCTAGGAGTCAGCAGTGAGCAGATGACAAAGCCCAGAAAAGCTTAGGGTATATCTACTGGTCAGAGGATAGTAGCAGGGAAGATGATAATAATGTAGGACCTTAGGGAAACAGTGGCAGTAAAGATGGCAAGGCCTATTAATACTCCATTTTACTAGGAGGGTTGTGGTTGGTGACTCACCTAATTGGTATGAATAGCTGTAGCAGCAAGCACCCCAGCATCCTCAGGGTGTCTGCCAACACAGGTTCTTAGATTTGCTTTGTTAAAAGAAAGCAACTCAAAATGGGTTAACAAGCTTACTTTAGTCAGTCAAATATGTATCGTTTACCTAGTTCAGGGGAAAAAGGTCAGCACCCTGAACTTCAAAGTATACAGACAGAATTATCAAGACAAAAACAGATCAAGTAGACAGATTTCCAAACTGTCCAACCATTACATCCATACCAAACAACATCTGGGTTTCAAAGCCGAGGGGGGGCTCTGGACAACGGCTTTCCAGAGTTTCATCTGATCAAATCACAGAACACTTCTCAAAGTGAGCCCCAAAACAAAGCTACACATCAGGGCTTATATAGCCTTCTCCTGGCTCAGAGAATGTAACAACCTTATTGACTCACTGGCCAATCAAGAAGTATCTACTAAAAAACAAGCCTCCCACCCCAGGCTCCAGGTGCACTTTAGCCTAGGGGCAGGGAAGATCTTACAAATTTACATTCCCGTTACAATAGCCCAGTCATTCTTCCTGCCTAGATCTAGTGGGGTCTGATTAGTTCATATGATTAGGAGAGTTCAGAGGAAGGCAAGAAAATGGGACAGGGTGCCCTTGCTGGTGACCCTTTTCTCCTGGATGCTCCAGTAAGGACTGGTGGCTGGCATCAGGATTAGTGACAGGTAGGAGAGATGAAGAAACTAGATGGGTAGCAAGAAGGCCACAAGTGGATTGAGCACAGAGGCCTTCTTAGAAGCATCATCTGTAGGCACTCTTACTCTTGTTTAATTGAACTCAGTACAAGGAGATGAGATTTTCTGGCTATGAAAAGACTGGTGAAGTTCCACAATATGCCAAAAGCTTCATTGGAGATGGAAGTGACTGGGAAGGAGGGGAGCAGGTATACACCATATAGACAAGATAAGACTTATCCAAGAACACAGTCAAGATGAGACTATGGCTCTATCTTGCCCCCATTCCATGAGTCTTAGAGAAGCTGATTTCCAAAACTGTTGGCAGGTGGGGAGTGGAAGGAGGCTGGGATTTTGTGCATTTAGGAGTATGTACAGATATTGTTTTGCAGTTCTTTTACATTTTTCATCCTCATCTAATGTTTTACCATTTTCAAAGCTATTCTTTCCCAAGTCTGTTAATACAGTGAACAATTAAATATTTGTATTTTGGAAAATCTCAGTTTCAAACTAAATGGGGGCAAAAAGTCAGACAAAATGAATTACTATTAAAAGTCCCCATGATTTATACCTGAGATTAAATCCAGAGTAGGTGGGACCGATAGCCTACATATAAATAAGAAAACCAAGACTTACTCAAAGTTATGCAGCTTATTAGTTAGTGGCAGACCACGACTTAAAACAGAATTTTGTAAGGTACGAGAAGAATAAAAAGCTGGGTGGTTTCAAGCAAGTCATTTAACTCTGTGGATTTCAGTTTCTTCCTCTTTAAGAGTACTGAGCCAAATGATCTTGCCTACAATTTTATGACTACATGGGGTACTAATGAGAGCCATTTGGAGAATCTACATCAAGGGTGGGGAACCTACAGCCTCAAGGGTCCTGTGACCCTGTTGGTCTACCAGTGTGGCCCTCTGACTGAATCAAACTTCACAGAACAAATCCCCTTAATAAAAGGACTTGTTTTGTAAAACAAGGACTCAGCCAAAAGGCCACACCCAAGGTCCTAGAAGCCTGCATATGGCCTCAAGGCCACAGGTTCCCTGTCCTGAATCTTTTGCAAATAATCCCATAATCCTTCATAAAGGTTCTATTCCTGATCAGAAAGAGGAAAAAAATTAGAACAAGATTCCTGTGAAGATTTCAAGAAGGATTGTGAGGTGAAATTAAATGTTGATTTTGGGTTATAAACTTCTAGAAGGGATGACACAATGTTTTCTTAACATTATAAACATGGTGATCACATTTTTAGAGCTGGTAGAAAGAACCAAGGAGGTCATCTAATCAGATTAAAATTCTGACACATTGCTGACACTATCATCTCAATTCACTTTCTGTCTGACAAAGTAACACAAACCAACAGACAAAGCTTCAGTGTGAGAAATCAAACACAAATCAGCAGTAAAATCTAGGACTTCTTTCAACAGCAATAAAGTCTTCTTTCAGGACTTCTGCCCCAAAACAACAGAAAAGGCTTTTGTCTGACAGACCAACAGACCAAGTGTTACAGAATGTGGAAACCACAAGCATTCCCCCTCTCCGTTCTGCTGGTCCCAGCTCATGCTTAAGTTTGTACCTGTTCTGCTACTTCCTATTCCACCCTCCCTGTTCTGCTCTTTCGTGGGCTCCATGTGATGACATTGGGCCTCTTAAGGGCAGGGAAGGTCTCCAAACTCCTGTAGGCCTATTAAGGGCAACACAATGTGTACTGTTTCCAATAAAGATTTGACACAATCAAAAGCCAGGTTCAAAAGCACTTGAATAGCTGAAACTAGGAGCCAAGTACTCCTTTGCTTGCCATTACACAGCACAGTATGTGGCATGTAGTGGGCACTAAAAATACTTGTTGACAGTCAGCAGGGCCTTCTGGGCTTTTAGATCTCTGTTAATAAATCACTGTATTGATAGTAATACTGTTTAACCCATAATAAACTTGATTTTCTCCAATGCTTCCATTCCTGTTTATTTAGTAAGAAGCTTTTGGAAGCTTCATTCACTCATAAATTGAAGCATTTGAACTCATCATTGATGTGGCATGGTAGAAAGAGAGTGGCCGAACTTGGTCTCAGAATAGTTGGGTTCATGCTTTTTCTCAGGTACTTTCTAGCTGTATGAGGGCAAGAGATTAATGCAAACTTTCACTTTTCATTTTCTTATCTTTATTTTCACATTTCATTTCCTTATCAGTAAAATGAACATAATAATATACCATCTATGTCACAAGGTTGTTGTGGATCAGGTGTTCTATAAATCCTAAAGCTCTTTATAAATGGGAATTATTATTGTTTGAGAGGCAAGGTAGCACATGGGATAGATAGGGAGCCAATTGAGGAGGCAGAAATACCTGAGTTCAAGTCTCACCTCTGACATTCACTTGCTATATGACCCTGAACAGGTCACTTAACTTCTCAGTGCTCTAGGCATCTCTCTAAGACTACAAGTATTAGATAAGGGGCTGACTTGCATAGTTAGAGGGAGACTCCTCGCTCCCCATACCAATAAAAGCATAGATCTGGCCCCTTTCCTATTGTTACCTTATATTCAAATGGTGCTTTTAACTTTTCAAAGTACTTTCAGGTCTGTTATTTTAGGGAGTGTAAATCACTGGAAAAAGCATGGGCTTTAGAGTCAGAGATTTGGATTTACTTGTCTCTAACCACTGCCACTTGTGTGACCTTGAATAAATCCCTTAATCTCCCTGGGCCTCAATTTCCTCATCTGTAAAATGGGGAGATGTGGAGACTAAATGACCTCTGTAAGACATCTGGGTGCCAATATTGCCTTTGAAAGTTACTACCTGTATGACCTTACACAAGTTCCTTAACCTCTCTAGGCCTCATTTTCCTCATCTGTAAAATCAGGGTAAATACAGAGCAGAAACACTCATTAAGTGGGTGAGGATCCCAATTCCCATGAGGAATGTTGCATGGATGACAAAATGACCTTAATCCCAGAAAAGTTGTGACTTGATGAAGGTTATGTGGCAATTTAGTGACAGAATCAAAACCAAAATTCAGGTCTTGAAGATAGTAATAATGAAGGACCTTAGGAAACAGTGGCAGTAAAGATGGTAAAGGCTAGTGATGATAAGAACCGATATTCACATATGAATCTGCAAAATGCTTCAAGTTCATTGATTCATTTGATCCTCTTGACAAATACTATGATTATCATTTTACTGATGAGGAAACCATCTAAGAGAAGATCAAGGACCTATGCAAAGTCACCTCCTAAGTGGCGGAGCTAGGGTTGACATGCAGTTCTCCTATCTCCAAACCCAGTATTCTTTCTGCTAAATGCCAACCTACTCCCACTACAGCCACATTCTTTGTTGGTGAATGCTCTGAATTAACAGCACCCCAGGGACCTGGGTGAAAGTCATAGATAGAGACTTCATTACTAACTCAGACACTAAAAGAATGAATCCCATTGCTAAAGTCTACATAAACTCCTTGAAGATGACTTTCTTTGCCTTGGTATCCCCCAAGAACCAGCATGATGCCTCTCATATGGTAGGAACTTAATAAATGTTTGTTGTGTTGCAGTGAATCAAATATTATATAAGCCACCTGGATTCATAATACAGGTGAGGTAAGGGGAAGGAATTGTTTTTTGCTTGACAAAAACCTTTGAACTTGAGGTGGACTCAATCATCATTTCATCACCTGTGTTAAGTTCCCTCCCACAACAATGTAATGCTCACTAGTCTTTGTCATGCTTTTGTGAGAGTATACATTAAAACTCTTCCTGAAAATGGTAGAAGGTAATTGCACATTCCTTTGCAAGAAATGACTCCGATAGGGTAGGGAACATGTTTATTTCCTAGGTAAGGAAAGAGTTACTGAAAAGAACCCTTTGATAGTTAATGAAGGAAAGTGAATGGCATAGACCAAAATAGATGGTACATGGGATACTGAGTCATTATTTATTATATTTATTATCCAGGGAGGAATACAGATTATATATTTCATGAGCCAGATGGGAACAGTTATTTAATCTACAGTAACTACTGCAGAAAATGGTTGTATTGAATCTTTAGCAAGACGTGTTCTCTGGCACGGTTTGCCAGCTCCATGGGAATAAAACAAGCAAGTTATGGAATGGTTAAAGGATAGGTAAGTGTATATAGATATTTTGCTAAAGCTTAATTAAAACTTGAGGTTCTGTATCATTTTCAAAACTTTGTTGCCCAGAAAAATAGCACAAAAAAGAGTGCTATGAGAAGAGCCTGGAAGCTATGTGAATTTTGAAGGGCCCTTAAAACCCACAGATTTCCCTTTGATACAAGAATCAAAATTGCTTACTGCCTCCCCAATCTTCCAGCAGTATTGGTACCTACTTGAAATGAGCAACTACGAAAGAAAACAGCTGGTGGAAAGCTATTACAGGAAAGAAGAGTGTAGTATGCAAGACCGTAATTAGTTTAACATCATTATTCAGTCCACTGCTGAAGAAAAACCTCAGGTTGATGGCACAGAATATTCCCAGTGAGCAGGAGACAATTCCACTGAAATCCTGCCCAAATAGTCAAGTCTAAGTCTCACCAACAGAACGTTGGGAGTGATCCTGCCGGTTTACCTTATAGACCTACAGTGGAAATGAGAGGAGGCCTTACAAATGAATACAGAATCCTTTCTGGTTACCTGGCAGTGGAGTGTGCTGTAGAACAGCACACGATAGTCCCTTCTTGCTGGCTAGTTTGGAAAATTAAAAAGAAGGGCATGTGAATGATATGCGGGGTTGCTCCATTAACAAAACAACCTACAAAGGGAAATAGTGGCAGAAGTGATTAAGATCCCACCTAAGGCAGAGGCAGTAACAACTGCTGTAGGCACCAGCTGGGAACAGTGGGAGGAAAGCACAGGGTGTTTACTCAAGTGTATGAAGGAAGTAGAGGATGTGGAAAATGGCCACCGTTAGAGGAGGCTGAGGTGAGTGGGTAAACCTAGCGTGTTTGAGGTTTGCTAAAGAAAAGATTTTTACCTTCATACATTGTGCTTCCAGCCAGACTGAAGTCAAATAGGAAGCTGTCACTGCCTGTCCTGAAATCTACCTCTCCCTGGGCTGCCCTGGTGCCACCCTCCATGCCAGCTGGTCTGAAATGCTCACTGCTGGAGTCACGTCTCTGGATGGCACAGCAGAGGCTACTGAAACAGAGAGATTTCCTTAGGTCTACTCTTAAGAGGCACACCTGTGATTTGGAAGGAAAAATGGAACCCTTGTAGGATGAGATTTTTTTAGAGTCATGTATTAGCATAGAATAATCTCAGATTAGTTCATTTTCACCCTGAAAATCTCAGAGCCAGGCCCTTTAGATATATGCAACAGGTTAAATCTCAAGGAAAGGAAATGTGGTATCACTTAGTTTCTGAGTATAAGAATGAACAGGGATCTCTACTGTGGAGCACTCCCGAGGCATGTAAGATATGCCCACCTCTCTGAATCTCCATTGTCTCATTTGTAAAATGAGAATAGTAAGAATACTTATCTCACAAGGTTGTGATGAAGATAAAATAGAAGGCTCTACATAAAGTGCTTTACCAACTTTAAAATGCTAGATCAAAATCATCCATTATTTTTTATTGCTACTATAGTAGAAAAATAAACATTATCCTGCCAGTCCTCTAAATTTAAGATATAGCAAGTCAAATAAATATGACTTAATCGCAGCTAGGAACAGCTAGATGGTGCAGTGAATATGGTGCTGGGCCTGGAGACGGGAATACCTGAGTTCAAATTTTACCTCAAACACTTATTAGCTGTATGATTCTGGACATTCTCTGTTGACCTATTTCCTGAACTATAAAATGGAGCTAATAACAGCACCTATCTCACAGGGTTGTTGTGAGGATCAGATGAGGTGAAACTTGTAAAACTCTTAGCACAGAGTCTGGCACATAGTAGGCACTAAAATAAATTTTTATTCCCTTCCCTTCCTCCTGACTCCTGTTAAAGACTTCTTTCTAACACAAAGGGGCCAGGATACACTGTGAAGAATATTTTTCTAGATCATTTCCCTGATCCAGATGATCTGGGAACTTCAGCATTGTATGAACCCTCAAAGAGTAGTCACCAACTCCTTGTGTAAACTCTCTAGTTTCAGAACAGGTATTGTTTTACTTAGGGCATCAAAAATAAATCAGTAGGACTTATCAGTACCTATAACAAATTTTTAAAATAAATGCTTCATTGCATTTCCTCTGAATATCTCTTGTCCTCTTTGAAAAATTGTGTGTGTTTGTGTGTACGTGTGTGTGTGTGTGATAGTAAAGAATTGGAAACAAAATAAATGACCATTGATTGGAAAATGGCTAAATACTGTGTTGTTCAGTAATATATTCTAGTATCAGTAATATATCTAGGTCATGTGGCCAACAAAATGGAAGACTAGATATTTTCTCTGATACAACCCCTCAAACCTTTCTGAAACAGAAATTACAAAGCAAAAAGAACTTCAGCTGTCTTCATAGTGTAGGACACCTGGAACCAAAAAGAAGATTAAAAAACTCTACGAACTAATGCCTACCTTGAGCTCATTTAATGTACCCTTTTCCATTGACCTCCATGACCACCAGCAAGACTTCACTAGCCAATGTGACCCATGGGCTTACCAAAAAACACAACCTCACACCCTGACCCTCCTCCCTCTTCAAAGTGCCGTAGAGATCCAAGCTCCAAACTGCAGAAATTTTCTGTGGCCTCAATAGCCAGCACTACAGTAGAATTCTGTACTATAAAAATCTCTACAGGAGAGGGGAGGAACAGAAAAAATGCAACAGGTCAGTTGTCTGGGCTTTTAATAGGGTTCAGTCCCACATCTCAACCTAACCTACTCCCATCCAGAGAGCCCCATAGTCCAAAAAACACAACAGTGCTCAGAATTACTGTGTCACAGAACTAAGGAAAAGTAGGAATGGGGAGGAACACTTGGGGAGGCAGAGAGATGGGTGCTGCATCAAGCTGTTCAGCACTCCACTAAGCCTAAGGGAAAGAGCCTAGCATCCATCTAAGGCCAGTTACATCACCCCTGAAAGTTACTTGGCACAGAGACCTAGGCTGGGTAATCATGAATTGCCCAGTGTAGGAGGAGGCTGAGATGCTGCCCAACCTCCAGGAAAATCTCCATCGGAGGAAAGGGAATCAGAATATTAGCAATAGAGAAAAATAAGGGGGAAAAGATTGAAATTGCCAAAGATCTCAAAAGGAAGAAAACTCAAACTTAAATTTAAGCAGATAAACAAAAGAAAACATTAACAGCAGGAGGAAACATGGCCTCCAGATCTAGTAAATGAACTCTTGTGTCTATGATAAATACTACAAAGGAAATTACTCAACGTTTAATAAGACAGATGATCCTGTGCAATGTGAGAACAAGAACCACAACATGCAGTTCCTAAGGGGTTTAAATGAGAAATAACAATTAGGAGAGCAGTATTTATAGCCTGCAGAGCAATGTAGATAGATAGATAGATAGATAGATAGATAGATAGATAGATAGATAGATAGATAGATAGATAGATAGATAGATAGATAGATAATAGATAGATAGATGATAGATAGATAGATAGATAGATAGATAGATAGATAGATAGATAGATAGATAGATAGATAGAAAAGAATAGCAAAAGTTGAATTTTTGGTGGTAAGTTTCACCAAAGGAATGAAAGAGAGGACAACTGATTAGGAATGTAAACATACAAAAGTATAAGACAATCTAGAAGAGGAGAAGAAAAAATCAAAAACATTTTAAAAATATGCATTTATTGCAGGTAAAACATCTTGATCTTGAAAAGAGAATATATGTAAAGACGGGTCTTCCAGGAAAAAAAAATTATGACAAGTTAAAAAAAAAAACATAAAACCCTGAACCCCATTATTAAAAAATAGTATAAGAAAACCTCCCAGAACTTCTGAATGCAGAAAATGAAATGCCAGTTGACAAAAATTCATAGATTACCCTCAGAAAAAAAAAACCTAAGACTGAAAGCACCAAGACATATAGTGATTAAATTTGACAATTAAATTAAGAAATAATCAATTTTACAAATGACCAGGAGAAAGATCTTAAAATATGAAGGGAAGGAAATTTGAATAAGACAAAACCATTCTGAATCCATTAGAAAATGCAGAAGGAAATGAAATAATGTGTTCCAAAGGGCAATAGAGTTCAGGATGTAAACCACAGTGACCTACTCTGAAAATCTAAGTTTAATCATAAATTTTAAAAAGATGGATATTGAACAATAAAGAGGCATTTGGAACATTCTTGGAAAGAAAACCAGACCTGAAGAGATTATTTACTTCTTAAGTACCTCAGACAGTAGAAATACAAGAGGGAGAAATGAATGCAACAGCCGAGGATAGCAGTAATGAGAGGGTGACAACAGAGAAACAAGAGACTTTTTTTCCCCAAAATAAATAGGAGGAAACTAGAGTAAAGACAGAATTTGTGGACAAAACCTGACGACATTCTGCCTGTGCATCAAAGTGAGTCAGTGTGGTTTTGGTAGAAGCACATTACAAAATGAAAGGCTGAATGGAAGAGGGATGGGAGGAAGAGAGTTAAGGTGGGGGAGAAGAAGGAACAAGGTGCCTGGGATGAATTAAGAGCTAGCAAAGAAAGGAAAGTGATCGCTGCGGTCCTTCAGGAACAGAAGAGTCTACAGAGGAATGAGTGAAGAAAGAAAGGTGGAAGGTTTTCTTTTGGTGGTGGGAGGCTGTTCCACTAATGAATGTTCCTATTGACAGAGAGATGTTCTGTGAAGGAGAATAGGGACCATATGTTGGGTGCTGTCTATAAGGATTTAGAGCTGGAAAATACCACTTATTCTGCTTTGGGGGTATGGAAAAGGCAAAATTTCTGGGGGTACCCTGCACCTGGGGCAGTGGAAAGACATGAACTTAAGGAGGGGATTTTAAGGCAAGCAGGAACTGAAGTGATCCTAAAGAGAGTATAGGTCAGTGGTAAGTGCCATAATCTGGGAGAAGGGAGAGAGAGTCTTGCTGTGGGGTAGCATCCTCTCTCTTTATCTGAAAGAATTGGGAGATACAATGGGAAAGAGTAATCCAAGGACAAGTGCTACAAGTCAGTAAAAAGAGGTGCTTAGAGGGAACACCTCAGAAGTCTTGACTCCATGAGCAATACACAGAATAGAGAGAGGACCAGATAAATATAGGGTTCGTGAACCAGAAAGTACTGTCTAGAATAGACAGAAAGAAAGAAGGGATAATAAAGAGAATGAGTTGGGGTGGCTAGGTGGCTAAGTGAATAGAGCACTGGCCTTGAAGTCAGGAGGACCTGAGTTCAAATGTGGCCTCAGACAAGACTAGCCATGTGATCTTGGGCAAGTCACTTAACCCCAATAACCCTGCCTTCCCCCTCCAAAAAGCAAAAAATAAATAAAGAGAATGAGTGAGATAAATG
Source organism: Petaurus breviceps papuanus (assembly GCF_028583685.1). Taxonomy (NCBI): domain Eukaryota; kingdom Metazoa; phylum Chordata; class Mammalia; order Diprotodontia; family Petauridae; genus Petaurus; species Petaurus breviceps. The sequence goes on from NW_027185664.1 coordinate 8,794,559, forward strand.
CTTTCTTGAAAGGGAAGGGGAGAAAGATTTTTTTTAATATGAATAGGAGTAATTGAAGGGGAAAAGAAGAGAGATTTACTTGAGTAACTGCAATTTTTAAAAAGGAAAGGATGAAAATTAAATAGACAAATAAAAGCAAGGAAGAAAATAAGTTAATAAGCAAAACTCCAAAGGGAAATAAGTAAATATGGGAGGGAAAGATCAAGGGTGACAGGAATAGAGCCAGTGGAAATAGACACACTAAAAAATAAAAAAAGATTTAAGCTGATGAAACTAAAGAAAAATAGCATTGTGTTTACAGCAGAAAAAAAACAAAACTTTGGAAAATAGAGCCAAATTGAGTTCTGTCACTTTGAGTATAAATAGATTAATAATTCAATAAAATTTTTAAAAGTGTGACATACTGGATAAGGAAATAAAAGCTATGATTTGTTGCTTATACAAAACTCATTGAGAAAACAGTGACATACACAAAATAAAACTGAAGGAGGAGAAAAAACACATATCATTAAACAAATAAATCCAAAAAAGCAAGAGATGCAACCATTTTTTCTGATAATGCAAAATCAAACATAAAAAAGAAAAAAGGGATAAACAAGGAAACTGCATCATGCTTAAAAGAACCCAAAACAACAAATAAATATTAGTAATAAATGGATACGCTCCAAATGCCTTAGCACCCAATATATAAAGGAAACATTCATAATAGAAAAGTAAAATGATCAAGCATGAATCATATGAAGAGATATCAAAAGACACCCCTAAGCCACATATGGGCAGATGGGAGGTCCACAAGGGTTACATTTTTTTTACATTACACATTATGTATTTTTTAAACATCTTAGTGTATTGATTTTTCTTCTATTTTGTCTTTGAAAAGTATTTGTCATGTGAGGTAGCTCTCTGAGAGGAGGAGGGATGCTACAAGAAGACATAGCCAGTAAAACAATAATAACAGGAGCTTTCAATGCCCCTCTCTCAGTTTTCCATGAGCCTAGCAAAAAGACAAACCAATCCCCCCGCCCCATAGAATTGAACAAATTTCTGGAGAAACTAGAGCTAAAAGACTTATTATATGTTCGAGATGGTACTGCAAAAGAATATACATGCTCTGAGCACCATATGGAACTTTTACAAAAACTGACTTTATATTAGGACACAGATTCCCTGCAAACAAATGTAAATGGAAGAAAACTTAGATACGTCCTTAACAATGCAATAAACAATAATAATAATACAATAAAAACTCACCCATTCAGGGACACAAATGGAGATTTAACAATTGCTTCTTAAGTATGGTGTATGTGTGGGAAAATATTTTAGAGACAATATAAATTAATAAATAAAAGAAAACGGTAATTAAATTTTTTCCTTACCACTTTCAGATTTTGACATTTGTCGTGAGAATTATTAAATTTAACTATGTTATGCTTTGAAGTTTGAAACATAGAGTTTACTGGAGGTGATCTGTGGATTCTTTCAATTAGTGCTTTTTCTGTATTCAGAAATTCTCAGAAGCATTGTTTTATTATATCCTACATTAAAGTATTCAAGTTTTTTTTAATTTGCAATTTTCTCCTGTGAGATTTGTGATGTTATCTTTATACATCTTGTCTTCAAGAGCAACTGATTTTTACTTGTATAAAGATTATATGTTTCTTTAATACTATTACCTTTTCTTTCTCTTCTTCCAAATTGTTCTTTACCTTAACATATTTGTATTTCAAATGCATGTAATATAGTCCATAGGCAGTTTAATGACACAGTGAATAGAGTGCTGGGCATGAGTCCGGAGCATCTGAATTTAAATCTGGCCTCAGATACTTACTAGCTGTGTGACCTTAGTCAAATCAATTAACCTCTGTTTGTCTCAGTATTATCAACTGCAAAAGAGGGATAATTACTGTAACTACTTCATAAGTTTGTTTTGAGGAACAAATGAGATAACATTTGTAAACTCCTTCCCATAGTCCCCTTACATAGTAGGCACTATATAAATGTTTATGTCTTTCCCTCCCAATGTATTTTGGAAAGAAATTTGGGTATTATGCAAATAAAGTGACTAAAATGTGAATACCCTGTGACTTTGAGACTCCATTACTGGGCTACCACCTCAAGGAAGAAAGCCACCAATAAGAAGAAAGTCCTCATATGCACCACAAATATTTATAGCAACATGTTTTGTGATAGGAAAGAATTGGAACCCAAGTAAATGCCTATTAATTGGAATATGGCTAAACAAAATGGGGTACATGAATGCAATGGAATATTACTGTACTATAAGAAATTATTTGACCCAGAAATACCACTGCTAGGTATATTTCCAAAAATGATTAGGGAAAAAGGAAAAGGACCTATATGTTCTAAAATGTTTGTGGCAGCTCTCTTTGTGGTGGCAAAAAACTGTAAAATGCCCATCAATTAGGGAATGGCTGAACAAGTTGTGGCATATGAATGAAATGGAATACTACTGTGCCATACAAAATGATAAGCTCAATGACATTAGAAAAACATGGATAGACGCACAAAATAATGAAAAATGAAATGAGCAGAACCAAGAAAATGTTATATACAGTAACAGCAACATTGTTTTAAGAATAAATTTGAGCAAATAAGTCATTTTTACTATGATGAATACCCAAATTAACTACAATGGGCATATGAAGGAAGATATGATCTGTATCCAGAGAAAGTATTGATAAATAGATGTATAGAGTGATTTTATGTATGTATGTATGTATGTGTGTGTGTGTGTGTGTGTGTGTGTGTGTGTGTGTGTGTGTGTAAAATGGTAGCTATTTCTAGAGTGGGAGGGAAGGGGGAAAAATAAAAATTACACGATAACTTTATTATATATTCTAAAGGAATAGCAAGTTGTATATAATAAATATACAATTTCATGTGCAATCATCTTTTTGTTATACTATTATGGAAATGCTTGTTTCATTCCATAAATTAAAAATAAAATCAATTTTTAAAATTTCAAAAGAAATTATAAATGTTATGAATGTAGAGATTTGTGGAAAGATACATAAACTGATGGTAAATGAAGTAAGCAGAACCAAGAAAACAATATGCACCATGACTACAACAATGTAAATGGAAAAACACACATACACACATGCCAGAATGAATGTAACAAGAGTATAATGATCAAGCATGGCTAGTACAAAGAGAAATGAGAGGACACACCTTAGCCCCCTCTTTTGTACAGGTAGGAGGTTCACATATTATATATGAATTTGAACTTTTGAATGTACTGATAAAACTCTATTTGCCTTTAAAAAGTCCTATTTATTATATTGGAAAGCTCTGTGGAAGGAAGAAATGGAGGGATACTAGGAATAACTATAATCATTTTAAAAACAAGATATCGAGAGTGAATCAGCAGCAGCCATGCTGGTCTCCAGAAAGATCAACCCATAAATGCCAAAGACAAAGTAAAAAGTCAGTGTACTACTCTGTTGGAACTGAGGGGGACTAGGAGTGTGGTCCAGCCTCTGCCCCAGAACAAGGAGTGATAGAGGCACAGCAGCCATGAAGGTGCCTCCATGCGGCTGCTTTAAAGCTCCTGACCTGTAGGTCGGAGGGGGAGGCGGGGGGGGAGGGTCAGAGGGTAATAACTTTTGCTTTAAACTGCTTGGATCTGGATCACTGTCTTGGGTGGAGATCCTGGGGTGTTTGAACAGGTGCCAGAGCCTGTGGAGGCTTCAGAGAGGGCACCCAACAAATAGCTCTGTGAAAACCCCAGGGATTTGGGACAAAGTTCTCTCCTCTAGAAGCAGAGTTATACTGTGGCAAAGAGCTGAAAAGTCAAGTAATTTAGTGGCAACATGAGCAAGCAAAGGAAGCAAAGCAAGCACAGCAATCCAACTTTAGATTCCTTTTGGGGGGACAAAAAGGATCAAAGCATGGAATGGGAGGAAGACAACGAAGTCAGAACTCTTGCACAAAAACCTTCCAAGAAAAATATGAATTGGTTACAGGCCTTGGAGGAGCTCAAGAAAGATTTTGAAAATCAAGTAAGAGAAGGAGAGGAAAAATTGGGAAGAGAAATGAGAAAGAAGCAAGAAAATCATGAAAAGCCAGTCAACAACCTGACTGAAGAAAATAACACCTTAAAACATAGACTAACTCAAATGGCAAAAGATGCTCAAAAAGCCAATGATATGAAGAATGCCTTAAAATCAGAATTTGCCAGATGGAAAAAGAATCTCAAAAGCTCACTGAGGAGAATCATTGCTTCAGAATTAGATTGGAGCAAATGGAAGCTAATGACATTATGAGAAATCAAGATACTATTAAACAAATCCAAACAAATGAAAAAATAAAAGACAATGTGAAATATCTCATTATAAAAACCACTGACCTGGAAAATGGATCCAGGAGAGATAATTTTAAAATTATTGGACTACCTGAAAGACATGATCAAAAAAAGAACCTAGAAATAATCCTTCAAGAAATTCTTAAGGAAAATTGCACTGATATTTTAGAACCAGAAGGCAAAATAGAAATGGAAAGAATTCACCAATCACTTCTTGAAAAAGATCCCAGGGTGGCTAGGTGGTGCAGTGAGTAAAGCACTGGTCCTGGAGTTGGGAGGACCTGAGTTCGGTTCCGGCCTCAGACATTTAACATCCACACAAAAAAACTTGCCATGTAACCTTGGGTAAGTTACTTAACCCAATTGCCCTCCAAAAGGCAAAAAAAAAAAATCCCAAGATGATAGGGATATTATAGGATATACTAGGATATTATAGCCAAATTCTAGTGTCCCCAGGTCAAGGAGAAAATATTACAAGCAGCCAAGAAGAAACAATTTTAATATTGTGGAAACACAATCATGATAACACAAGATCTAGCAGTTTCTACCTTAAAGAATCAAAGGGCTTGGAATATGATATTCTGAAGATCAAAGGAGCTAGGATTAAAACCAAGAATCACTTACCCAGAAAAACTGAGTGTAATGTTTCAGGGGAAAATATGGTTATTCGATGAAATAGAGGATTTTCAAGCTTTCTTGATGAAAAAACCAGAGTTGAATAGAAAATTTGACATTCAGATACAAGAAGCAAGAGAAGCATGAGAAGGTAAACAGGGAAAAGAAGTTATAAGAAACTTATCAAAGTTGAACTATTTACATGCCTACATGGAAAATGATCATTGTAACTTATGAAACTTTTTTCAGTATGAGGATAGTTGAAGGGAATATAAATGTGTGTATATGTATATATATATATGTATATGTATATGTGTATATGTATAAATACATATATATCTCTATATAGGAGGGTATATGTGTATATGAATACATATGTGAGTGTTTGCATATATGTGTACAGGTATACATAGACAGATGGAACAAGATAAATTGAATAGGTAGGGATGGTATTTAAAAAGTGAAATTAAGAGGTGAGAGAGGATTATAATGAGAGGAGATGGGGAGAGACAAAATGGGATAAATGATCTCATATGGAAGAGGCAAGGGAAAGCTGTTATAATGGAGGGGAAGAACAAGAAGGCAAAAGGGAATGTGTCAATCTTACTCTTATTGAATTTGGCTTAGGAAGGGAATGATATACACACTAAATTGGGTATCTTGTCCTACAGGAGAGTAGAGGGGAAGGGGATGAGGGGGGGGGACATGATAGAGGGGATGGCAAGCTGTGGGGGAGGGTAGTTAGAAGCACACACTTTTGAAAAGGGACAGGGTCAAAGTCGAGAATACAACACGTGGAGGGGAGGAGCCAAGATGGTGGAGAAGAAGCACGAAATCCCCACGGCTCCTGCTTCCACCTTCCCCAATCCATGTAAAAAGGGGACTTTAAACAAACTTTGGAGCTGCAGAACCCACAAAATGACACAGAGAAGTTAACCTCCCACTGAGAACAGCCCAGCAGGCCGACAAGAATCGCCCAGCCCAAGCGCTCTGGGAGCTGAGCCCAGCCCCACGCTGAGGCTTTAGCCCCAGGGTGGCCTGACCAGTGGCCAGCCGGAGGGACTCTAGATCAGCAACAGCTGTGGCCGTTTCCAGATTTATCAACACATAGATGCGAAGGACAAAGTGAGAGGTCAATGCAATCTGGAGTTTGAGACATAGTAAGTGGGAGTGCATGGCTTTTGCCCCCAGGGACTAAAAGCCACTGAGACACTGACACAGCCAGCCAGTGCCATGTGGCAGCTTCAGCTCCTGGCCTGCAGAGCATAGGGTGACCAAGCACCAGTCTGATGGATAATCGCTCTTGCTTTAACCTTCTTGAATCTGGATTGCAGTCTAGGGTGGAGCTCCTGGGGTGTGTGTCCAGCTTGCCAGAGCGTGTGGAGGCCTCAAAGAGGTCACCCATCTAATACCTCCAGCAGCTGAGAAAAACCCAGCGTTTGGGACAAAAGCTCCCCTGTCTGGTGGCAGAGTCCTACTGTGGCAAAAAGCCCAGGGGTCAAGTGACTGAGGGGCAACATGACCAGCAAAGGAAACAAAGCAGACAGAAGATTCCAACATTACACTCCTATTTTGGGGACAAAAAGGAGCAAAGCATGGAACAGGAGGAAAACAGTGAAGTCAGAACTCCTGCACCAAAAGCTTCAAAGGAAAATACAAGCTGGTTACAGGCCATAGAGGACCTTAAGAAGCAGATAAGAGAAGTGGAGGAAAAATTGGGAAGAGAAATAAGAACAATGCAAGAAAATTATGAAATAAGAGTCAACAGCCTGACTGAGGAAAATAACACCTTAAAAAACAGACTGACTCAAATGGCAAAGGAGGCTCAAAAAGGCAATGAGGAGAAGAATACCTTAAAAAGCTGAATTTGCCAGATGGAAAAAGAATCTCAAAAGCTCAATGAGGAGAATCATTGCTTCAGAGTTAGATTGGAGCAAATGGAAGCTAATGACTTTATGAGAAATCAAGATGCTGTTAAACAGATCCAAACAAATGAAAGAATAGAAGGCAATGTGAAATATCTCATGGGAAAAACCACTGACCTGGAAAATAGATCCAGGAGACATCATTTAAAAATTATTGGACTACCTGAAAGCCATGATCAAAATAAGAACCTAGAAATCATTCCCCAGGAAGTTCTCAAAGAAAACTGCCCTGATGTTTTAGTACCAGAGGGCAAAATAGAGGTTGAAAGAATCCACCAATCACCTCCTGAAAAAGATCCCAAAAAGAAAACTCCTAAGAATATTATAGCCAGGTTCCAGAATTCCCAGATTAAGGACAGAATATTACAAGCAGCCAGTAAGAAACAATTTGAATATTGTGGAAACACAATCAGGATAACCCAGGATCTGGCAGCTTCTACACTGAGGGATAGAAGGGCTTGAAATATCATATTCTGGAGGTCAAAGGAGCTGGGATTAAAACCAAGAGTCACCTACCCAGCAAAACTGAGTATCATGTTTCAGGGGAAAATATGGTCATTCAGTGGAATAGAGGACTTTCAAGCATTCTTGCTGAAAAAAAACAGAGTTGAATAGAAAATTTGACATTCAGATACAAGAAGCAAGAGAAGCATGAGAAGGTAAACAGGGAAAAGAAATCACAAGGAACTTATCAAAGTTGAACTATTAACATTCCTACATGGAAAAACAATAATTGTAACTTATGAATCTTTTCTCAGTAGTTTAAGGGAATAGAAATATATATGTCTATATATGAGGGTATTTGGGCATATGAATACATATGTGAATGTGTATATATATGTTTACAGGTATACATAGAGGGCACAGGACCAATTTAACAGGAAGGGATGATACTTAAAATGTGAAATTAAGAAGTGAGAGAGGAATATAATGAGAGGAGATGGGGAGAGACAAATTGGGGCAAACTATCTCATACAGAAGAGGCAAGAGAAAATGGTTTTAATGGAGGGGAAGAATAGGAAGGCAAAAGGGAATGGGTCAACCTTATTCCCATTGAATTTGGCTTGAGGAGGGAATGAAATACACACTAAATAGGGTATCTCACCCTCCAGGTGAGCAGGGGGGGAAGCGGATGAGAGGAGGGATGATGGAAGGGAGGGCAGGCTGGGGGGGTAGGGAGGAAGTTGGAAGCACCCACTTTTGAAAGGGGATGAGATCAAAGTAGAGAATAGAGCAAGTGGGAGGTGGGATATGAGGGAGGGAAATACAGTCAATCTTTTACAATATATCTACTATGTTATTGTTTTGCATTAGCCACACATGTACAACCTATACTGAACTGCTTATCTTCCCAGTAAGGGTGGGTGACAAGGAAGGAAGGGAATGAATCTGGAATTCAAAGTTTTAAAACCAAATGTTTAAATATATACTATTATTAATACTATTTTACATGTTATTGGGAAATAAGATATACACGCATTGGGGCATAGAGATTCACTGGAAAAGTCGAAAGGGGTATGGGAGAAAATATGGGAGAAAGCATATTGGAGGAGGGGATGTCCTATGGGACTGCTATTTTGGGGAGGTGGGTAGGGAAAAAATGGAGAGAAAATTTATAACTCAAAATCTTGCAGAAATAAGTGATGTAAATCAGAAGTTAATAAAGCATTTGAAAAAAAAGAAAAGAAAAAAAGAGAATAGAACACATGGGGGTGGGATGGGATGGAGGGAAATATAGTCAGTCTTTCACAATATATCCATTATTGAAATGTTTTTCGAAACTACACAGGTATAACCTATATTCATTTGCTTATCTTCCCAGTAAGGGTGAGTGACAAGGGAGGAAGGGAAAGAATCTGGAATTCAAAGTTTTAAAATAAAATGTTTTAAAAATTATTATTATTATTATTATTCTTTACATGCACTGGGAAATAAGATATACAGGCACTGGGGTGCAAAGATACATCTTGCCTATGAGAAATTTGGAGGTGGCATAGGAAAGGATATAGGAGAGAACAGATTGGGGGAGGGGGTGTACAGTGGGATTACTGTTTTGGGGTGATGGGTAGGAGAAAGATAGGGAGAAAATTTGTAACTCAAAATCTTGTGGAAATGAATTATGCAAACTAAAAATACACATAAAATTTAATTTAAAAAAATTTTAAGTTAAAAAAAAACTCAGACTCCTGCCTTGGGATCCTGGACTCTGAGAAGTAAGATTTCACCTTATGATGCCTAGAATCTGGCCTCCACATCACTTCCTGAACATTTCCAAACTGTGCCTCTGCCCTTCGAAGATCATTCCTTTGTCACCTCCCTTTTCAACTTTTGCTCCTTAATAAGAGTATCCTTTCTTTGTTGAATTGTAAACTACTTGAGGGAAGGGACTATATAATTTGATTATATTTGTTTCTCCAGTACTTATCACAGTGCCTGGCACAAAGTATACGTTGATAAATGCTTTTTTTCCCATTAAAAAAACAAGATATCAATAAATATTTATTTAAGAATAGAAATAATATTATGGCATATTACTATGCTACAAGAAACAATTGAAAATGAAGAATTCAGAGACTTGTGGGAAGGTTTATATGAATTGAAGAGTGAATCACATAGAACAAGGAAAAACTATGTATGTATGTATGTATGTATAAAAATATGTGTGTATACACACAAACACAATACATACATACACTATATATGCATAAAAGGACAAAAATTAAACTTGTGTGAATATAATGGTCAAATCTGGTCCTAAAGATGAAATGAGAAATTGCACCCACTTCCCTTGTTTTCAAGGTTGGCAAAGTACAAATGTGAAACATTATACTTACTTTCAGACTTGGCTGAAGAATGCATTAATTTTGCTGAACTGTTTTATTCTTTACTTTTTCTCTTTTTTCCCTTTGTTATAAGACACAGCTCAGTAAGTATCAGTAGGGAAGAGAGATATTAAGAAATAAAGGTGGAATAAAAAACTTTATCAATAAAGATTTCAAATTAACAAATAGAAAGTCTGATGTGAGCCTAATTATTGTTCTTTCGTAATGATCTCTACATCTTTGGGCACTTGTATTTCTTCCTTAGTCTTCTACTGTTAGGATTTAACTAGGATTTGCTATTATTGCTGTTGCTTTTAAAAGGTATGAGCCTGCAATTTCATCAGTGTAAGGAAGTCCCAGTGGGAAAACTTCCTCTACCAATTTAAAATAGCAACTACTCTGTAATCTATGGTCTTAGGGAGTAGAGGGGATGGGGGAGAGATTGAGAATTAGCTCATGCTGATGACAAACACAGAACTTGAACATGGATTTCCCTAACTTAAAGGCTGACTCTCTATCCATGACAATCCACACTGTTCCTCATGAGGTATTTAGCTGGGTAAGTATTGGGTTTTACCATTTGGAGTCCTGTGTATTCCTTTTATTTTATTTTGCTCGTTGGGTTTTTTCAGTTATGGCAAATTTTATTTGATAAATTTTAAAAAGTAAGAAATTCTATGAAAAACTTGAGAAGAGTCTTTAAAGAAAATCAATTGAATTCTGGTATTCTGTGACTTCGATGCTAAAGTGAGAAAAGGTGACTATGAGTATAAAATATATAAGAAAGTATGGTTCAGGAAAAACAAATGAGAGAAGGCAAAATTTTATAGATTAAAAGAAACCAAGGAAGAGGGAGAGGAAGGAAGGAAGGAGGAGGTGGAGATGGAGGCAGAGGAGGAGGAGGAGGAAGAGGAGGAAGAGGAGGCAGAGGAGGAGGAGGCAGAGGAGGAGGAGGAGGAGGAGGAGGAGGAGGAGGAGGAGGAGGAGGAGGAGAGGAAGAAGAAGAAGAAGAAGAAGAAGAAGAAGAAGAAGAAGAAGAAGAAGAAGAAGAAGAAGAAGAAGAAGGAGGAGGAGGAGGAGGAGGAGGAGGAAGAGGAAGAAGAGGGGGAGAAGGAGGAGGAGGAGGAAGAAGAAGAAAGATTTGTAGCCCCTTTATGGTGAACTTTGGGGAAACCATGGACAAGTGTCTCAAAGGAACATTCATGTTTTGCTTACAGCCTGCCCTACTGGAGGTACCTTCTGCATCTATGATAATCACAAATCTTTTTCTACCTGTAAAGCCAAGCACAAGCAGCTTTCCAGAGGATTGCTACTGTGAACAGCTTTCAAGGTTCTGATTGCATAGTACAGCAAACTCTCTATTTATTCAATAACAAATCAGAGCAAAACTTTCACAGAAAATGTGAATTTTACTGCATTCACAATGCTACAACTTATGACAGAAAATCAAAATACAGTATTCACCATGTCACAACTCAACAACTTATCACTAAAATGGCCACATAGTTTTCACCAAAGTACAATCATTTAGCAACTCAATCATTCAGTAACTCAATCATTCAATCATCCTTAAGGAGGCTCGACTCCTTAAGGGTCACAAAGTACAAAAGTCAAAGTTTTCCACCCACATGGTTCAATTGAGTTACAACTTCAACAGTCGCTGCTCAGTACCATCTTAAAGGGTAGTGGAAAATACAAAAGCCATTCACCCCTAGATCACCAGTAAATTACAATTTCATCAGTCACATCTCAGCACCCACAGAGAGGTCTTTTCATCTTGACTCAGGGAAGGATTTCAGCTTCCATGGTTCCTCTTCCATGGTCCCAGCTCCCACCCAAATCTAACCAACTGTCACCTGAGTTCAAAGGCAGACAGCTCCCAGGTCCTTGTCTAACTCTCTGTGCAGTTCCTGCTCCACATTGGAGCTCACAGTGTCTAGTTCATCTCAAATCCTTCACAGTCTCTGTTCCTGGGAACACAAGGCTTAACAAAGCCACAAGAACATTCATTCACATTAACAAACCACAACATTTGTACAAAATACTGGCACCACAGTCATGCTTTCTCAGTCTTCAACAGCTTCAGCTGGCCTTGAAAGTCTTGCCACCACAACTCTGAGTTCTGTGTCAGTTCTCAGTTCTCAGTTCAGTCCTCAGTAGTAGCAGCACAGCCTGCAGATGCTTACTGAAAGAAATTCTTTCTCTCTCTGTCTCTCTCTCTCTGTCTGTCTCTCAGTCTGTCTCTGTCTCTGTCTCTCTCTCCATCTCTCCCTCCCCCCCTCTCTCTTTCTCTGGCAGCAGCTGGCCTGACTCCATGATTCTGACAGTCCAGCTTATCCTCTTTCTTAAATACAGTATAGCTCCTCCCTGTTCAGCCCCTTCCTGTTATGTCAGCAGTAGGGGATCATACCTTCTGTTTCTTTAACAGAGGCTTAATTTGAAACTAGGTGCTAAGTACCTCTCATCTTTCCAATACAAAGGAATTACACACCTCATATAAGCTCTGGAGTGACATCCCAATTTTCCTTTGCACTTATGAATTGGATCCCCAGAATGTGACTTAGAAATCTCTTCTGTTCTCTAGGGTAGTCCCAAGGTATTAAGAGGCACCTTTCTAATGCTATAGTCTATGACCTCCACTGGTATACATCTCTCAAAGTGAAACAGTTAAGGATCAACTTTGTCAGCCATAAGTGGGTGTTGGAAGGGAATATTTACTAAGGTGGTACAGTCAAAACAACTGGTTTAAAACATGCTTCCCAAAATGTCTAAAGTTCAGAAACATATTCTTCTTCCAGAATGAATAGATTCCAGAGCAAAGTGGGCTCAAACTTACCACCAGCTGCAAATAACTCACAGCTCATATGTGTCCTTTTACTAGAGTCCTCAAGATATTCCCCTTATTATGGTGTAGCTTTTCTGCTAGAATCTTGAATCTTCTTTCCTCTCATGGACAGTTTGTACTTGACCACCAATTCAATGCCATGAGCTATTCCACTGGCACCGCTAGGATGCCACCAAGGGAAAAGTCCAAATCCTCTGGACCCTTCAAAGTTCATAAAGTTCCTCCAGACAATATGAGGTTAAGATGACAATAAGACTGAGACCAAGACTGTCCCCCCCCCTCCTAATGAATTCCTTCTCAAGGAACTAGTTGGAATGATCTCTCCTCTCTGATACCAGACACTCTAAATTCTAGTCCCACCTTTCCATGTTTTTATACAGTTCCCAGAAAATGTGATGAACTCCCTCAGACTTTCTGTAGCAAGATTATCAGGCTTAATAAACAACTGATTTATTTTCTCACATGATAAATGCATTGGGCCAACATCTTATCACTTATTTTAGGTAGAGTGTTTTTATTGACTTATTTAAAGGACTTCACCCTTAAAATATTTAAATATTTTCATTTGATAATCTCTTAAAATGTAGAAACATAGAACATTCATTTTCTATATTGTCTAGCATATTGTTGGTCCTGGCATTGCTGTGGCATTATCTGTTCTCAAGATTGTCACTTGTTTTACAATAATTTGGAAAATTCAGTGATATTTAGAACCCATACTTCCAGCTGCTCTACAAAGCATGTCATTTGATTTTCCACTGTAGGAAGTACTGTGCAGGTGGCTTCTATGGATTTTTTAAGGTTTTCCGATGTATTTTCCATATTGGTCATTATTTCCACTATTTCTTCCCCTCTTGTTTGCATCTTTTATATTTACCTTGTCTTCTTCATGTTCTTATTTTATTTGATCTTGTGGTTTTCTTATAAGTACCAATTCTTGAGTCAGTTCTTCCAGTGTGCAACAGACCCATTTAAGGATATCTCTCAAGATTATGTGGTTTATTTTTCCATCTCCACTGCTTTTACTTTTTAACTAACTCATTACTTCAGAGCATTTTTTATTGTGTTACCACTCTCCTTTGTTTTTTACTTTGATTAGGTTTCATATTTTTATATAATTTTTTTTAACTTCTTATTACCATCAGTGCTTCTATTTATAATTGTTGTGGTAGGATGACTCACTTTAATCCACTCACTCTGACATCTTGGATCAGTCTGTAAAAATCACAGAAAAACATAACTTCCACCAATGAGTGACCTTCCTAATAGAGGCTTGCTTAATCTCAGTCCCTTACTAGGTAGGGCTCCAGTTGGAAGTGTGGTGTCATGGAGCTACTATAGAGCACATTAGAATGTCTTCCTCTAAGTATCGGAAGAGAAAGAACACAAAATCAATCTTGCAGCCCTGACTTGGCTGCTGCTTAGCACAGGCTCTAATTGATAGTCATCTTGCTTCCAGCATCTTCCTTCAGGTTCTCAGCAGTCTCAGCAGTCAATCAACCAGCATTCATTAAGCACCTACTATGTACCAGGCACTGTGTTAAGCAATGGAACTACAAAAAAAGGCATATGATAATCTCTCTTCTTAAGGAGCTCACAGTCTAAGGGGGGAAACAAGACACAAGCAGCTCCATACAAATTGTGTGTATGTGTGTGTGTGTGTGTGTGTGTGTGTGTATAATAAACTGGAAATAGTCTCAGAAGAAAGGCACTAGCATTGAAGATTAGGAAAGTCATCTTTCAGAAGATGGGACTTTAGTTAAGACTTGATTTGGCATATGGAAATTGTTTGCTGTTCTCCATGGCCAGTCCTTTCATGTCCTATGATGATTTTCTCTAAGCTCTTGGTAGCCTCTAGCATATGATAACAGGCATCTTCTGAGTCCTTTCCTTCCTCTATCTCCACCTGCAGTTCTCCTCATCTCTGAATATTATGATGACTGATCCTTTCACCAAGGAATCAGATCTCTATCATGATGAAGATGCAGAATTTTGCTCCACCCTTGACAGACAACTTAGTCATAGCTCTTTAGAAGTAAAAGCCTGCTGGTGGATGTAACTTGTAAGCACCAGAACTGCAGAACTCTGAATTGTCAGTGCCAGCCAGAAGACTAAGTAACAGAGTGAGTGGGTCGGGTCATCAGGACAGGACACCATGCATGTGGGAAGCTGTGCAGCACTCTACTAACCCTGAGGCAAAGAACACAGTACCTAGCTAAGTTCAGTCCTGATCACCCAAAGGGCATTTGTGGCAGACATCTAGGCTGACAAATTGCCCAGAATGAGAGGAGGCAGAGATGCTTTGAGATTCAGCACCCAAGGAAACTACAATAAGAGGGGACAGAGTTAGGAAGTGAGTGATAAGGAAAACAGGAGGTGGGAAGAAAGTGAAAGTACAAAAGATTTCAGGAAGATGTAAGCTCAAAGATCTTGAACATATTCAGATAAATCCACAGGGAAAAAAAAAACAGTAACAACAGTAGAAAATATGTCCTCCATATTTAGTAAGTGAACTCATGTGTCTATGAATAAATACTGCAAAGTAAATAAAAATAAATCCATACTTGATTAGACAGAGAACCCAGTGGAATTGAAAACAAGGAACCACAACATGCTGCTTCTGGGTGGTTTAAGACACATGAAAATTATGAGAGCTAAATTTATGCCCCATAACAGCAAAAACAGTGAACAGAATCGATTAAACTGCTCTCTCCAAAGATATTAATGATCTTTTAATTGGCAGATCTTATGACTTTTCTCAGTTCTCATTCTTCCTACCTCTCTACAGCCTTTGATATCATGGATCATTTTTTTTCTCCTGAATTATTCTTTCTTAAGTTTTTGTAACAATGCTTTCTTCTAGTTCTCTCTCTCTCTCTCTCTCTCTCTCTCTCTCTCTCTCTCTCTCTCTCTCTCTCTCTCTCTCGCTGTGCATGTGCGTGTGTATATATGTATGTGTATACATATACCTATAGGTATGTAGGTACATATGTATATCCAGTCCTCATTTTTCCTTCTGAGCTACAGTCTTGCATCACCTTTCAGGGTGATGCTAAACTATTGACTCATATTGAGTCAATATGATATCAATATGGGAAATATGATATTCCATCAATATGACATATCAATATCACATACTAAACTATTGACTCATATTGAGTTTGAAGTCCACCAAAAATTTTCAGATATTTTTCACATCAGTTTCTATCTAGCCACACACACATCCTTCATTACAAACTTGTAAAACTGATTCTTTGAACCCAAGTATAAGCGTATACATTTAGTCTGGTTACAATTGAACTTTGAAAAATTCAACCTGACTTCTTAATCTATTGATTTTATTGAATACCAACTCTGTTTCTTTTAGCCATCTCTCCCACAAATGTGTCAACTGAAGATATGATAAGCATGCCACCTTTTCCTTTATCCTAGACACTAATAAAAATGTCAAACAGCAGGGGGTCAAGTATGGAAATTGGTGCCCTCTAATGGAAAACTCTTTCCAAGGTTGCATCAAACAAATAAAGACTTTTGGCTTCATAGTTTCAACCAATTCTGTATAAATTTAATTGTATTATCTTCTAGCTCACAGCTCTCTATATTTTCCACAAGAGTAGCATGAAAGATTTTGTCAAATGCTTTGCTAAACCTATGCAAAATGTAGCTACTACATGCCTCTGATCTACCAGTCTATTAACTTTGATAAAAAAAAAAAAAGAGGAAGTAAAGGTAGTGTGGCATGGTCTCTTCTTAGAGAAGCCATATTATTTTTTTAATCACCATTTCCTTTTCTAGGTTGTAATTAACTATTCCTTTAATGATCTGTTTTAGAATTTTGCCAGGAGTCAAAGTTAAACTAATTTGGAAACTATATTCTCTTAATTCTTCTTCTTTTTTTTTAAACAAGAAAACCATTTGCCCCCTGTTCAATATTGTTAGAGCTCTGTCAGTCTCCATAGAGTTTCAGCTATCACTGACTGTCTCAATTATCACGTCTTCCATTCTTTGATCACTTGTGAATGTAGTGCATCTGGAACTGATTCCATGAACTTCTCTGGGGTTACTAGGTGTTTTTGCATTATGTCCCTGTTATCTTAGATATCAGTTTCTTATTGTACATTTTCATTCTGTCTTTTCTAGTCAAAAAATTATTCTCTTTAGTAGAGAAAACAAAAGAAAAATCAGAGTTTAGTATTTCTCTCCTTTTTCTTTTGTCAGTTATTAATTATAGTTTAATCCATTCATGCAACGTTCCTAACTCTTTTTTTTAATCTCTTTTGATGTCCCTTGAGGTCAATAAATATTTTACTTTTGTCTTTGAATCCCTAACACCTAATGTAATGTTTGGCACATAGTTGATACTTCATAAATTGTTAATGAATTTAGTTTTGCTGTATATGACTAAGGAAAGAAAAATAGATTTGCTGTCTTTAGCTTTCCTCAATATCATAAGTTCTTCCTGAGATTTAGCACTCCTGACTTTTCTTATTTTTATTGAAGTTCCATTTTTTTTAACTAACAAATACTATTTTTCCATTGCTTCCATCACTACTCCATTGAAAAATTAACTAATTTATTTTTTCCCGATTTATTTTTAGTTTTCAACATTCATTTGCACAAGATTTTGAGTTACAAATTTTTCTCCCCATCTTTCCCCTATCCACACCCTAAAATAGCAACCCTACTGAATACCCCTTCACCCAATCTGTTCTCTCTTATATCATCCCTCATTCCCCCCCCCCCACAATTTTCTAATAGGGCAAGATGGATTTCTATACCCCAGTGCCTGTATATCTTATTTCCCAGTTGCATGTAAAAAGCAATTTTTATAATCATTTGTTTTTAAAACTTTGAGTTCCACATTTTTTCCCTTCTTTCCTCCTCACCCACACCCAATGGGAAGATAAGCAATTCAATATATATTGTACATGTGTAATTATGCAAAACATTTCTATAGTAGTTATATTGTGAAAGACTAACTATAATTCCCTCCATCCTAACCAACCCCCCACTTATTCTATTTTCTCCTTTGACCCTGTCCCTTTTCAAAAGTGTTTGCTTCTAACTACCCTCTCCCCAAATCCATCCTCCCTTCTATCATCCCCCCTCTTATTCCCCTCCCCCCACCATTTTCCTGTTTTCCTGTAAGGTAGGATAACCAATTGAGTGTGTATGTTATTCCCTCCTTAAGCCAAATTCAATGAGAGTAAGGCTAATCCTTCTCTTTCACCTTCCTGCCCTTCCCCTCCGTTGTAACAGTTTTTCTTGCCTCTTCTATATGAGATAATTTACCCTAATCTATCTCTCCCTTTCTCCTTCTACCAATTTATTCCTCTCTCACCTCTTATTTTTATTTTTTAGATATCATCTTTCATATTCAACTTGTCTTGAACCCTCTCTCTATGTACATATATACATACTATGCACAAATTCACATAAATATGTATATATACATATACCCTCCTATACATACATATATAGTATGTATACATATTATACATATATACATACATATATACATATATATATTCCTTTCAACTATCCTCAGACTGAGGAAAGTCTTATGAGTTGCAATGATAATTTTTCCATGTAGGATGTAAATAGTTCAACTTTAATAAGTTCCTTATGATTTCTTTTTTCTGTTTACCTTCTCTTGCTTCTTGTATTTGAAAGTCAAATTTCCTGTTCAGCTGTGGTTTTTCATCAAGAATGCTTGAAAGTCCTCTATTTCATTGAATAACCATATTTTCCCCTGAAGCATTATACCCAGTTTTGCTGGGTAAGTGATTCTAGATTTTAATCCTAGTTCCTTTGACCTCAGGAATATCATATTCCAAGCTCTTTGATCCCTTAATGTAGAAGCTGCTAGGTCTTGTGTTATACTGATTGTGTTTCCACAATATTCAAATTATTTCTTCCTGACTGCTTGCAGTATTTTCTCCTTGACCTGGGAACTCTGGAATTTGGCTATAATATTCCTAGGAGTTTTCTTTTTTGGGATCTTTTTCAAGAGGTAATCAGTGAATTCTTTCAGTTTCTCTTTTGCCCTCTGGTTCTAGAATATCAGGGCAATTTTGCTTGATGATTTCTTTAAAGATGGTGTTTAGGTTCTTTTTTTTATCATGGCTTCCAGGTAGTCCAATAATTTTTAAATGATCTCTCCTGGATCTATTTTCCAGGTCAGTGGTTTTTCCCATGAGATATTTCACATTGCCTTCTATTTTTTCATTTGTTTGGACCTGTTTTATAGTATCCTGATTTTTCATAAAGTCATTAGCTTCCATTTTCTCCAATCTAATTTTGAAGAAATTATTCCCTTCAGTGAGTTTTTGAAATTCTTTTTCCATCTGGCAAATTCGCCTTTTTAAGGCATTCTTCTCCTCATTGACTTTTTGAGCCTCTTTTGCCATTTGGGTTAGTCTATTTTTTAAGGTGTTATTTTCTTCAGTGTTTTTGGGTCTCCTTTGGATTTTGACTTGCTTTTCATGATTTTCTTGCATCATTCTTATTTCTTTTCCCAATTTTCCTTCAGTTCTCTTACTTGAGCTCCTCCATGGCCTGTAACCAGTTTATATTTTTCTTGGAAGTTTTTGATGCAGGAGTTCTGACTTTGTTGTCTTCCTCCAGTTCTATGTTTTGATCCTTTTTGCCTCCAAAAAAGAATTCTATGATCTGTTTGTGCTTCCTGTGCTTGCTCATCTTGCTAGCCAATTACTTGACTTTTAAGCTCTTTGCCATGGTAGAACTCTGCTTCCAGATTTCAGAGAGCTATGTCCCAAATTGCTAGGGTTTTTGCAGCTGCCAGACCTATTAGAAGGGCACCCTCTCTACACCCCTGACCAGCTCTGGCACACTGGCCAAACATCCCAGGATCATTACCCAAGACCATGATCCATATCCAAGTAGGTTAAAGCAAGAGAAATTACCCTCTGAATGGTCACTTTGACCCCTTCAATCTTTAGGCCAGGAACTCTGGAGGAAGTCAAGTAGCAGCAGCTGCAGTGGCCATGGCTCTGCCACTTCTCACCCTGGGGGCAGGGGCCAGACCACACTCTTCTCCACCTCACTCTCATCTGAAATGGTCAAAAGACACACATGCAAACACAAATAGGTACAGAAATACATTTTACTCAACAGGGAGAAGGTCTGACCTCATTGGACTGATCTCATTGTTATGTGCCAGTGAAACCTAGACAGTTAGACCAGCAGAATACCAGGAAACTAAATCACTTCCATTTGAATTATCCTAGGAAGATTATGTAAGATAAGGTACCAGAGACTGAAGTCCTTTCTCAAACAGAACTGCTAAGCATTCAAACTCTACTGCAGAAAGACCGGCACCTATAGGCTGGCCATTGTTTGAATGCCAAATGTGCATCTATCTAAAACAGTATTTTACAGACAACTCACACAAGGCAAGTTCTTAGACAGAGGTCAGAAAAAGTGACACAAGGAGACTCTTGAGCTCTCTCTGAAGAATGCTAGAATCAGGAGACAATGGCACAGGACTGCCCAGCATGGTGTGCCTGCATCAAAGAAGGCACTGTGCTCTATGAGCAGAGCAGAATTACAGTAGCTTAAAAAATATGGGAGATGTGCAAATTTAGAGACATCTCCACTCCAAATGTTCATATGGATCATGTGTTCCCAACCTGTGGTAGAGCCTTCCAAGCTCATATTGGTCTGATCAGTCACGTTGGACAGTCCATACCTTGACCTTGACACTTTGGTCCTCTTCAAGCACAAAGGACAACAATCAACCAACTGAAGAGGGATCCTGCAGTAAAAGGGGAGAAGAGTGAGGAGGGAAAAAAAGGGAGGGCATTTTAGGGAGGAATTAATCCTAAACAAAATCGGTTCAGCAGTACCAAAAAAGCATCTCTTTGTTTCAGTGGCACAAAACTAGAAACTCAGGGAGTACTGGCAAATGAGAAATTATGAAGGAAGTAACTTCCAAGAAACCTGAGAATATTTGTACAAACTGAATGAGTGAGATAAGCAGAATCAGGAGAACAGTTTATATACAGTGACAACCAAATTCTAATGACAAACAATTTTGAAAGATTTAGGAATTCTGATCAATGCCATTGCAACATTTCAAGCCCAACCACACTTCTAGAGGATGTATGAACGCTACAAAACTCTCAACAGAGAGGTGATGGAATTAGAGTACAGATTGAGACTTCTTTTGGTTTTTTTTTTTGGACATGGCCAGGGCTGGAATTTGTTTTGTTTGATTAGATATGTTTGCAATAATTTTGTTTTACTTGATTTCTCAGTTGGGGAAGGGGGATGGGGAGAGAAGAAGGTGGATTTTTTTTATGTAAAGATAAGCTTTAATTTTAAAAGATTTAATAGACATGAAAAAGTCCCTCCAGAAGGGTTGTTAGCTGCTTCTGTCTCCTTTATGGCATTTTTTGGTAGCAATCTTGCCAGACATTTCTTTTTCATATTCTTTTTCTAACTTCCATTCTTTCAGGAACAAATGAGATAATACTTGTAAAGTACTTAACACATTGCCTGGCACACAGTAGGTACTTAATAAATAATTTCTACCATCTCTTTCCCTCTTTTTTTTAAGTTATTTTGAAAATTAATCCCTTAGTGCTTTTAAAATTTTGTCATTTCTTTTTTCCCCCATGGTTATAGCTTTATTTGTCCTTATGTTCCCCCCCCCCTTTTTAAGGGGGGAAGGTAGGGCAATTGGGGTTAAGTGACTTGCCCAAGGTCACACCGCTAGTTTTGTGTTTGTGGTAAGTGTCTGAGGCCAGATTTGAACTCAGGTCCTCCAGACTCTGGGGCCGGTGCTCTATTCACTGTACCACCTAGCCATCCCAATTTTGTCATTTCTAAAACAAATTTCTTTTGTCTAATTTCTTCCTTTGCTCAAGTCTATCTTTTCTTCCTAACTTCACCTTCTTATCTCCCATTTTCTTCCAAAGCATTTGGAATACTGGGGTGTTGTAGCATCAGTATAATATTCACAGCACCCACAGTCACTATAAATATACCCGACATGGTGCTTAATCACAAAATATAACAGACTATCCATATAGAAGACAGAAGCAAAGTATTTATTCAGACACCAGAAAACCAAATCTCAAAACTGGTAAGCTGATTCCTTCATAGTAGCAAAGAAGTTAATAAACCACAACAGCACAGAGAGACATATTATCCATTAGCCTTCCCACAAACCTACATTTACTCACAAGCCTGTCTGTCTGCCTGCCATCCTCTCTCCTCCCACCATCTTGCTGTTCTGACTCCCAGCTTCCTGCAGGCTCGGTTCCACCCTTCAGCAAACTCCTCCCACAACAGGCTCCATGTGATTACATTCAATCTATAATGCGGACAGAATTTATTTTCAAAGCAGGGAAGGTCTTCAAATTCCCTTAGGCTTATTAAAGAGCAGGGAAGATCTTCATATTCCAATTACCATTACAGGTATTGAAATCAAAATGTGATTTTTCCACAATCATGGATGGGGAGAAATAACTGTGAAAAATCTGTTGTTTTGCATCATTTTTTTGTCTAACAGTTTTATCTACAGATCTCTTGAAGAGCCTGGGTTAGATGGAATTCATCTAATTATAATGCAAAATAGATTGCATTGAGTATATAAAAGTGGTACAAGTAGTACAAACAAGTGTCATAAAAGTTTTGAGGGGAGGAACCAAGGAAAACTTCAAAAAGGGAGTGGTACTTAATCTAGATGAAATATGCATAGTATGAAAAATGAAAATGAGAATAAAGAGAGAATCAACAGTCCTGAAATTTATGAACCTCCTTTTCTAATGCCAGTACTTCCTCTCGTCAACTTTAATAGTCTTAGGTTTTGTATTTAACTGCATTTAATTACTTCACCTATCATCTTTAGAAAAATGTATAATAAGATAGATATCTGGTCGATTTAATTAAATAAAGTTTTTTTAATGTGAATATTTCAGATTAAGAATATTCACTAAAATATTAATTCTTTATAAACTCTTAATTTCTCTTTTCCTCTTCTTTGCTGCTGGTCCTAGAGTTCCAGGTCAGGAAAAGTATCCTCTGTCTTCAATGTCCCTTGCTTGACACAGGGTCATTCATTTGCTTCTGCAACTTTTTCAGAGTCTAGTAGTTTCAGCAATATTAATAATGCTTGTACAAAGAATTTTATACAAGGGATCAAAGCAATTTATAACCCCTAACTCATTAATCCTCTTAAGATAGCAGTAAGAAAAGAATTTAGTTCTTTACATTGCTCTGTCAACAGCACCAAATTATATAATTTACATAATTTTTATTTGATAAACCTCTTTAAGTTGATAAAACTTTCCCTGAAAGATCAACAATTTTAATGTTAATATTTTATTGATTTTTCATGTCATCTGATTAATATTACAAACAATCTTTTTTTTTGCTTAGCTCTTTTATTCAATAGAAAAAAAGATTCATGACCATAACATATTTTCCTCTATCATTTGTGAATCTCATTAAAATGACAGCTAGCAGAAGAGACAGAGAGACTGAAAGAAAAGCCATCAAATTTGAAATGTCATTTCTGAGATGAATTATGGTTACATAAAATCATTCACAAGACAATTTATTTCTCCTTCTGATTGCCTTTCATTGTTCATTGGATTTAAATCCCAACTCTGCTACTTACTGCTTGGATAGTCTTGGGAAAGTCATTTCCTTCTCTCTAGGCATCAGTTTCCTTATCCATGAAATCTAGGGCTTAGTCTAAATGACCTTCAAGGTCCTTCCCAATTCTAAAACTTTGTTACTATGGGTTATATAAATGTGAACTATTGTTATTAAAATAGAACAATCTCAACAATTCCATTTTCACTGACAATTGTTATTTAAAGACGAAGAGAAGTGATTCTATCTTACATCTCCATCACAAAGACTGTCTTCATTAACAGCTAAAATTTCCATGCTCATGCTTAGTATAGACTCTCAATCTGGATATTTTCAGAGAAAAACAAGTCTTTCTATTCTTTAAATAGGGTAGAGGTATTAGTATCATCTCAATTTCTCTAATTCTCCATTTTTTGCCTGTGTGAATTTGGCCTCAGTAAAGTTGGAATCTGGCAGTGTCAAATGAGTGTCCATCAGGGAGGAAGGTCACAGCATCAGGAATTTAACAGTTTGTGTTAGTTGATTAAAACCCTGATAGTTGGTGTGAGGAGAGAAGTAGAGTTTATACAGACTTTGGTTTTTGAATATCTGATTATAAAAAAAACAAATGTTAATTATCTTTAAATTTCTTTGCCTGGCACGTGAGCAACAATATTAAGGACAAACATTTTCCTTAATCCCCACAACCTATCAAACCTCTCCTAAACATAAAGATAAAATGTCAGAGAACACCCATAATCCAAAAGAACATTTGTATATACATACATACTCACACATACATATATGTATATATACACATGTACATGTATTATACATGTGCACATATATACATAATATTATATATATATACATTGCATATACATTCATGTATCTTCCTGTCTGTGTATGTGTGTATGTATGAACTGACACTCACTGACTCTGAACTCACTTAGTATCCCTTTCCTACCTCATATGCTACTGACAGTGAGACTATGCCAACAGACCCAAAGATATAGTATAGGATTACAACAAAATTCACCACTATGCTTCAGTTCCCCCTCCCTCTCTCTGGTACCATAGAGAGCCTGGTTCTAGGCTGAAAAAATTTACCCTGGCTGCAACAGGAAGCCACAGCCTCTAGGAAGCAAAAGTCTTCCAGGGGTCACAACCCTCTTGCAGCAGTGCTACAAAGTTAGGAATTGCTAATGCCAAGGACAACAACCCAAAACACTAACAGAGCCTGTTTAGGGCAGACAACTCTGTTACAACAGTGCTGAAAAGCTCTGAACTGGGGTGCCAGGTTGAAGAACTAAGGTCCAGAGGGAGTGGGACAGGACACCAGGGCAAGATACTGTTTGAGGAGGGAGGATGTTAATGTGCATCACTCCACCAAACACACAGAGCACAGTATCCAGGTGGAACCAATTCTGACAATGTAAAAGTCAGTTGGGGTAGAGTCTTAGGCTGAAACCCTTTGAATTGACTGGTGTAGAAGGAGGCTGAGAAGCAGGTAGGAGTCAAAAAGTGAATAATAAGGGAACTGAAGGGAGCTGGATTAAAATAACCAAAGACTGAAATAGCCAAAGATTTCAGGAAGAAGAAAATTCAAAGGCCTTCAACATAAGCAAATAAATCAACAGGAATAAAAACAGTAACAACAGAAGGAAACATTCAGATCTAGCAAATGAGTTTTGGTATTTATGAATGAATCCTGCAAAATGACGTAAATGGATCCAAGATTTCATGAGACAGAGGACATTGGGATGTGTGGAGAACATGGAAACACAGAATGCTATCCTTGAGTGATTCAAAAGATGAATATATGCCCTACACAGAAAAAATAATGGACACAATAAAAATTTGCAATCTGTAAAGTTTCTACACCCAGCAATAAATGCAGTCATTCAACATGTTTAATGTGATTTTAGTTTAAGTTCCTTCAAATTTTTGGTAATGTTATTCTGAAAGATGTTTCCATTTGTGAAATAAAATCCTCATCTTTCTAGACACAGGATGGATAAGGTTCTTCCAATGGTGCTGTGCTTTCCTAAGGTGCAGTGGACAATGTAATTTATTAATACTGAATATGTTCTTATAAAGTGCCATAGAAATCAAAAGGTATAAACACTCTATTCTTCTCTTAGCACATTATTATTTTAAGTTGCTCAGGTATAATGTGGGAACGAAGCCATGAGTAAATTAATAAATAAACATACCTCAAAAGGACTTTGACTTGTAAAAATAATGCCTAATTGTAAAAAAAAAAAATGCCAATGAAAACTATTATCCAAAGAATGCTTGTTGAGCAATCAGTTCACAAACAAATAAACAGAAAAATTAAAGTGAGAAACTCTAAATGGTAACTTTTCCAGAGGGAAACAAGAGAGTTCAATAGAAGTGAAAGATTTCAAATAAAGAGAGTGAGTTAAGGGCAATTTAAAAAAAAATCCAGAGAGAGTGATAACCATAGCCAATATCCTTTGGGAGGCAAAACATGAAAGAGAAACTCAGGATTCACAAAATATCACGTGGTTTGACAAAGCTTTTTAATTTAAGGACCTAAACACTTTTTCAAAAATAAATCCATTAACTTTAACAGCACCCTTTTTGATATTAGTTAGTATTGTGATTGGTGCCTTATCAAAAATGGAAGAGATGGAAGAAAAGGTGTTCCCCATATCCCAAGAGCAGTCAGCCATCCTTCCATTAGCCTCATAGACCCCGTTCCCTGATTTAGTCATTCTAAGAGTTCTAACAAAGTCTGCTAGATTGATAATTTGCCAGTCAGCATGTGCACAGGGAGATGGGTACATGAAGGATAGCAGTATCCTCATAACACTTTGTGTTTGCAATAATACCTTTCTGCCTGGTGCTTTTCAGACATGACCTCATTAATCTTCATAACATCTTTAAGAAAGAGGGAAGAAATGTGCCCCACCCTTATTTAATGGATGAGGAAGCAACTTGCTCAAGGTCAGGGTATGATTCAGTGTCAGAGATAAAGATGGAAACCAGCTCTTCTTATGCCAGGGACCCTGGGGCCTGTCAGAGGCACAATCAAGACCAGAACTCTTACAGGGGCCTTCTACTTGGAGGTCAATGTTTCACTTTTAAAGGGAAAAAAGGACCCAGCAAAAGGGAAATGGAAGGGAAGAGAAGGGAAAAGGATATTTACAGGACATTCAGCTCAAGAAAATTTTATAATCCTAATAACCAACAATAATCTAGTATTTATATATTTCTATTATAAGCCAGGCATTGTGCTAAATGTTCTATAAATATAATCTCATTTCATCCAAAGAACAACTTTATGAGGTAGATGTGATTATTATCCCCATTTTACAGTTAAAGAAACTGAGGCAGAGAGGTTCACACATGTAGTTAGGATCTGAGAGACTGGATTTGAATTTATATTTTCCTGACTCCAGACCTAGAGCTCTACCTCTATAACACCTAGCTAGAGAAGGAATGATTTAGACAAATACTGGATAAATTCAACAAATATTTGTTAAAGGAGGTAAGACAAAGTGTTACATTAAATTAAAAAGAAGAGGAAAAGAAGGCCTTAGTCCTTGTCCTCAAGGAATTTAAAATTTAATGTTGTAATAATAAGAGCATGCATAGAGTTTGAATGAAGTTTTCCAAAGGAATGAGTGGGGCAGAGAATGAGAAAGAAGAGACCCCTTTAATAAACATAAATCTCATTCACTAGCAAAAAAAAATGCCAATATGATATTAGATTTAATATCGATTAGCAGATTATTATATGAAAGTCATTGTTCACAGATGATTGAGATAGCCCAAGCTGGATTCTTCCCTGGATCACTAAACTTGGAATGAGAAGGACCAGAATTTGGATCCTGCCCCTGCCACTTACTAGTTGTAGAATCCTGGGCAAATCACTTTCTTTCTCTGGGCCTCAGTTTCCTTACCTATGAAATGAGGGGTTTTGATTCATTTTCCTCTAAGGGACCTTCTAACACTACATCTGTTGACCATATATTTCTATTTATGATCAGACACTGAAAAGACAATTCTAAGTACAGCTGAGGCTCAGATAAGATGTGGATTCTTTAGCAGCTCCTCTCTGATTATCCTATCATATACCTTTTTACTAGACTTCTACATGGCATAGAATCATATCCATGGACTTCAGCAGCAGATGAGCAGGGGTTATCTTTCTAACCTCAGTCCCGATGGACAGAGAAGCATCCCAAAGCACTTTGCTTTCTACTCACTGTCTGCAGACAACATTTTGATGCATTATACAGATGGCCTTGGTGTGCTGTCTCTGCCTTTATTGCCACTGGTTAAATAGGGGAGTTCTAAGTCTGGAGAGTAGAAAGAAAAGTGGTAAAGGTGATTAGTATAAGGGATGGTTGCATACAAAGGTATGCAAATGTGAATGAAACACACCTATTCATAGTGCAATGATGAAGTAAGAAAATGACTTTATCATACCAAACTACCAACATACCAACCCCACCATACCAAAAAAGCAGGATAATGAAATCAGTTCCCACACCATATAAATGCCTTATAAACATTTTAGGCTTCTGGTACTAGTGAAAAAAGTGTTACTCTTGGTGTAACAAGTCTTAAAGTTGATTATTGGCTCAACTAGCCATGCCATCTTGGGAAAATCGGTAATTATTTTTTCCCTCTCCCAATTTCTTTATTTTTTAAGTCAAGTTGGCAAAGATTTATTTTAATGCCAACATGGTGGGCAGAGATCCTTAAGGAACCTGCAACTTAACAGGAATGATACTAAAGCTTATATAGGAAAAGTAATGGATTATCTGGCAGATATTGGGTTATGACATAAAACCTTGGTCACAGATAACATTCACTACTGGAAACCAAGGGAAGGGGTTTCTTTTTTATTTTTTAAAAATTTATTTATTTTTACTTTTCCACATTAGCTTCCACAAAATTTTGAGTTCCAAATTCTCTCTTCCTTCCTCCCCACCCAGCGTCGTTGAGAAGGCAAGCAATTCAATATAGGTTATACATGTGTAGTCAAGCAAAACACTTCTATAAGTCATATTGTGAAAGACTAACCATATTTCCCTCCATTCTATCCTGTCCCTCCTTTATTCTATTCTCTCTTTTGACCCTGTCCCTCCTCAAAAGTGTTTGCTTCTGATTACTCCCTCTCCCAATCTGCCCTCCCTTCTACCATATCCCCCTGTCTTAGCTCCTTCCCCCCTTTCCTGTAATGTAAGATAGACTTCCATACCCAATTGAGTGTGTATGTTATTTCCTCCATAAGCCAAATATGATGAGAGTAAGGTTCAAGCATTACCTCTCACTTTCACCCTCTTCCCCTCCACTGTAAAAGCTTTTTCTTGCCTCTTTTATGTGAGATAATTTACACCATTCTTCCTCTCCTTTTCTCCCTCTCCAAGTACATTCCTCTCTCACCCCTAAATTTTATTTTTCAGATATCCCTTCATATTCAACTCACCCTGTGCCCTCTGTGTGTGTGTGTATATATATATATATATTCCCTCCAACTACCCTACTACTGAGAAAGGTCTCATGAGTTATACATATCATCTTCCATGTAGGAATGTAAACAGTTCAACTTTAATAAGTCCCTTATGATTTCTCTTTCCTGTTTACCTTTTCATAGTTCTCTTATCTCTCTCCCAATTTCATCATAAATGAGCAAGATGAGGATGATATTTGTACTACCTATGTCACTTGATTGCTATGATCATGGTAGATATCTATGAATTCTGGTAGCTGGGACAAATTCTGTTGGCAACAAGGCACACATAGAGAATGTTCTGCCCCAACCACATGTAGTCATGCCTGGAAAGCAGATCATTTTTCCTACAGAAAGTCTCACCCTATTCCATGAAAAAGCACTGATGACCCCAGCCACAGGGCAATGGGAAAGAAGAGTGAAGGTTATGGGTAGGAGGAGTGTCGTTGGAGGAAAGTGGCCGCAAAATTGCCATTATAAGATATATTGCCAGAGAAGGACTGCTTCTGGAATAAAGTATACCTCCTTTCATATCAATCCGCTGGGACAAATAACAGTCATCTTCATCCCAGCTATGCTTTCGGTTATAGAAAAGATGTTTGTAAGTCTTTGAAATAATTCATTATTATTAATTAATATTAAATTAATCCCATCAAAACTAAATAGCTGAATCTGAACTTAAGCCTTGACTAGTTAAAATACTTTCTACTCAGTCCCTATTATGGCATGGAGTGGGAGTATTGGCTAAGGAAATAGGTGGTCCACTCATAGCACGGCAGAATAGAAGTGAGGAGAATGGAGACAGGATAAAGAGACACATTCCTCTTACAGGTCCTGACACGTCTCAGCAAGTTCCCAACTCACACACCAAAAAGAAAAGAAAAAGATTGAGACGTACAGACAAGGAGCATGAGAGGAGAAATTTGAATGATATTCTGGCTAGCTTTCAAACCCACTCTTTTCTCCCTCCAGCATGAAAATATGTGGCCTCTGTCTGCTGTCTCTGACACCTGAAATCAACTGTTTCCAGAGTCTGATTCAACCTCCCTTGTGTGTACAGGAAGAAATCTCCTCAACATCAGCATCCATCATCTTTAGGGGTGAGTGACGAGAAAGCGAGGGGAGAAGTCGATGGCACCAGTGACAGGATTTGTTTAAAGATATACTCCTCACAAAGTCTGCACAGAGGTGAGTTAGTCAACTGTGCTTCGTCAGCATGGTATAAGGGTACAGTTACAGCTTTGCACATTTAAATAGATCTGTTCGTGCAACAAAGGAAGAGCATAGCTTTCCAGAGAAAATGCTTTTTTACTGGTTGTGGTTCTTGGAATCACAATTTGAACTTTACTTAAGGTATATGTTAACATGGGAAAATAGAGACTTCCTTTGAAATGCCAAAGCTGTTCATTTTTAAAATTCAGTTTTACTCGATACCTTTTGTTTTCACCTTAATTTCCGTATATATCCTTTTCCCCTTTCTCCCTGAGAGAGCTATCCATTATAACAAAAAATAAAAGCAAGAAAAGGATACATTCATCAAAACTAAATAACACATCAGCCAAGTCCAGCATTATAGGCCATGTTCTGCACTCATCATCCCCCGTCCGTACAGAGAAAAAAGAAAGGCCCGTTTTCATGTCTCATCTTAGGAGTCAAGCTAGGTCATAATTGCATAGAAACCAGTTTTAGTTTTGTTGCTGTTTTATTTTTCCATTTGTATTGCTACAGATGCTGCATATTTTTCTGATTATGCTTACTTTGTTTTGCATCATATCTCATAATTTTTTCCATACTTCTCTGTATTCATTATAACCAATTAAAGTTGAATTACCTTCACAAACCACAACTTGTTTAGCCATTTTGCAATTAAGGGGCACCTATTTTCCTTTCATTTCAAGGCTGTGCAATTTTTATTGAGACTGCAAAACAACTCCACCATACCTTGGTCATTCTAAGTAAACTTTCACCCATGTCCTACAATAAGTTTCAACAAGAAGTTCCTCCAACATGATGGAGTGGGTCTTTGTGTTTTATTTTGTTTTGTTTCTTAAATTGTGGGGATGCCAAAGTAGCATCTAGGTTATATATGGGGGGGAGGGAGAAATCCACAAGAAACTGGTTTAAAAAAATGTTTTCAGAAACTTTTCTTCATTAGAGAATTTTTTTTTTTAATTCTGGATCAGTTTTTTGTTCCTTGAAACTACAGGATGGGGGGGGGGTAAAAAATTGATGACCCTGAAGATGTACATCTACATGAGTCAAAGGATAATAGACTGAGAGCTGGAAGAGACTTTAGAAGCCTTCTAATAGAATTCCTTCACTTTCAGAAGCTCAGTGACTTACCCAAGTTCAAACAAATCATAAGTAGCAGAGGGAATAAGTTTCCCCCTCCCAATTTTTTTTTTTACACGGTAATTTTTTGTTCTGATGTTTTAGCAAACATCCACTAAAATTACCTCTTCCATATAACAGCAAAACAAAAAGAGAGAATCATACAAGGAAATGTAACTCTTCATCATGTAGATAGATTGCTTTTTTTAAAAGTAGATAATAAATTCAGCATGTTACTTTCAAAGCTGCACTGCTTGTCTATGATTCCTTGTGGCCTTTCTCCTTTTCTCTTAAGAACTATGTTTAAATGACCATCTTTTGTCTTTCTCTCTCTTTTTTGGCATCTCCATCCTTCATACCCCTCTCCTACCGGACCCTTCTTCCATTGAAAGGGAAAAAAAAGGAAATCTTTAAAACAAGCTTGCAGGATGAATCCATACAAAGAGAAATACAAGACCAATTTATCCAAAAACATTAAAAAGGAAAACAGCTTTGAAAGGCTTTACAACTATGATCGTTGAGATGCTAAATCGTGAATCTAGAAGACTTGAAGATGAAACCACTCCAGAGGTGTTCAACTTCCAAGGCAAAGAGAAATATAAATTTTCAAGCATGACCAATGTGGGATTTTGTTTTGCTAGACTATGCGTGTTCGTGATGAGAGGGTTTTTTTTCCCCTTCTCAGATGGGAGGTGCAGTTGGAGAAGCATATTATAAATGCTTGTAAAAATAAATAAAATCATTTTTAAAAAGATATGTATAGTCAAGCAAAACAAATTCCTCTATTATCTGTGTTTGAAAGTCCATTAGCTCTGTCAGAAGGTGTGTAGCATACTTCATCATCAATCCTCTGGAATTGTGGGTCATTGCATTATTTATAGTTCCTATATCTTTCAGAGTCATTTGATTTTAAGTTTTTGTACTGCAAAATATTGTTCTGCTGATCCTTCTCATTTTATAATATTCATACAAACCTTCCCAGGTACCACACAGCTACCCATTCAGTGCCATTATCCTTGCTTTAAAAGCATCAAGAGTAGAATGAGGAATGGATTTGGAATCAGAAAGCATGGGTTTAAATCACCTTTCTATTAAGTACTACCTGTGTGACCTTGGGCAAGACACTAAACTTGCCTGTGCTGCTTTTTTTTTCCTCATCAATCAAATGACCTTTGATGTCCTTTCCAAATTTAAGTTTATGATCCTTGAGTCTTTCTCTAAATGATATGAAAATACCCCCATTAGATTTTAGGTAAATTATTGGTGTTTCCGTAGACCCTTGCTTAAATGCAAATATTACCTTGGAATAATAGCATATTAATCCACTGTGGCTGATTAATGTTTAGTTGAGAATGGCATTATTCAATTACCTTTTAGGGTTTTAAGAATTTTGGTAAAGAATCCTAATACTCTAAATCATAGGGCATAGACTAGTGATAGTACCAATAGAAGCATGTGTGTGTGTGTGTGTGTGTGTGTGTGTGTGTGTGTGTGCGTGTGCGTGTAAAGCTTAAAAAGTTTGCCAGGTTCTAGGTTCTTGACATACATTTTCTTCTAGGTGACTTCACAATGATGCTTTGAGGAAGGTACTACAGGTTTGATTATTCCCAAGAAACTGGGGCAGTAGAGAAAGCACTAGATTTGGAGTTACAGAACCTGGGTTCAAATCTTCTCTCTTACTTCCTATCTGTGTAACCTAGAGCAAGTCCTTTCATCTCTTTGTGCTTCAGCTTCCTTATCTCTACAGTGAAGTATGCTCAGGTGACCTCTGATGTTGCTTCCAGCTCCAAAACCTGTGGTCCTAGGAGCTTTAGACAAGGTGACTGAGCTTGGGGGGGGGGGGGGGGGGAAGGTAGAGAAGGGAGGAACCAGGGAGGGAGGGACCTGAAAAGATGCAATCCCAGATTATGGGCCCCTCCCAGGCTGGGGAATCTTGGCTGTTTTCCAGACAGAATTTTCCTCATCCAATTAAAGAAAGTTGAGGGTGAGCCAGGTGGAATGCTTACAGTTAAATACTTCCTTCTCTTATCTTCTTGTTGACACCCTTCACCCATTAGCACAACAGAGCCTATCTTGTGCACTCTCCATTTCTAATGAAGATGTTCACACTGTATTCCTAAAGAAAACCTTCCACAGGTAATAGGCTCTCTGCTGGGAAAGATATACATAGCTAAGAAGCCCCTCAGTACAGCAGCCATTTTTAGAGGAAGTCATGGCAACCTGGTCACTTCACCTCATAAGTGCCTAGTTCTTGGTATAAAGCAATAATGTGAAACACCCATAGAAATGGAGCCACCAAAATCCACATGAGGAGTTGTGGGAAATCACTTTGATGTACTTTATCTATGTTTTGGTGTGTTTTTACTTTCTTAAGTATTTCCCAATTATATTTTAATCTGGGCTGGGCTGAACATGATCTGCAGGCAACATTTTTGACACATCTGTTGTATTGTGATTTTTAAAAATTGCTTATCCCCTAAATATATCTGGTGCAATAATTCATCTCTCATCTTAAAGAAGAGAATAGAGGTCTAAAGAAGCAATAATTAACATTCAAAACATTGGTGCCCATTAATGCATAAAGAAAATATGGTATTGATGGCATGCTACTCAGTTTACCTATTCTGGATTAAAGCTTGAAATAAAGATTGAATTGTGGGGTTTAAAAAAGATAATACCTTGGAGGAAACGAAAGGAAGCAGAGATCATTTACTTGTGCCATGTGGAAAAGGGAAAACAGGCTGAAATGTTACCTCTCTCTGATTTTTGCAAAATTAGATGATACCTGGGTAGTGGAACATAACCAAATTCCAGAGAAAATTCAAGATCCACCTGAAAGTTGCTTTTATTTTATTTATTGATCTCTGCTTCAATGAATGGGAGAATAAGCATATGCTTTAGAGGAAGAAATGGGAAAAATCTCCTCTGTGCTGTTTTTAACATGTAATATAAGTCACTTATAAAAATAGAAAGAAGAATTTCATAGTTTTGATTCATAGTTCAATAACAGTCATTAAAGATTCAGTTCTGTATTTTAGACATACTTCTTGGTGATATAAAAAAGTTTAATATGTATTTGCTTCTAGGAAAAAAAATCGTTTTGAACAATCATGGCTTTGCAAAGATGACTTATGGCAAAACAGACACTCCTATTCCTGATTTGCAAAGAATTTCATTAATGACCATGTATCTGAACTGATCCAAAGACCAAATTACTTTGTCGTTTACCCCAGGGATTAAGTGGAGAAAGATCATCTCTCAGTAACATATGTATTTCTTTTCCAAAAGAGATACAGTTTAAAGTAACTTTCTCTGCCCTGCTGGGGGTCTATGAGAAGAGAACTATTTTACCCAGACTTGAAACAATTACCCTGCTGCTGGTCATGCAAGGCTGGAGTAAACAACAACATTAAAGGAAGTTAGAGTGTGCTTAGCCAAGGGTTTTCTCACACTGCTGAGTACTTATGGAGGTAGTCATCCGACCTGAGAAGCAGTAAATGTGCTCAGGAACATTCCCTTAAAAAAAAAAAAAACCTTATTGTTATTGATACCTTCTGTTTTTACATCACCTTCTTTTCCAAATAGATCACTCCTCCCTGCCTGACCCAACATGCTAACCTTGGTAACAAAAAAATTTTAAAGAAAAAAAAAACAGCTCAGCAAATTTAAGAGACACATCTACTGACAATGACAGTATTTTAATATTCCACACCCACAGTTCACTGTTTCAGTAAGGGGAGGGGGGAGGTGTTTAACTTTTCCAGGCCTGAACTTGACATTATCATTGTATAATGTTCAGTTTCTTTTCTTGATCTTTCTACTTACATTGCTCAAGACATTATGCTTATTTTTTTTTCTGGTCCTCACTTCATTCTGCATCAGTTCATATAAATCTTTCCATATTTTTCTGAATTCTTCGTAGTCATCACTTCTAACAGTGCACATTTAAATTCATTTGCCACAATTTATTTAGTCATTCCCCAGTGGATGGGTATCAACTTTATTTCTAGTCCTTTGCTACCACACGAAAAAAGAATTACTAAGAATATTTTGGTTTAAATGGGACCTTTCTACCTTTCACTTACTTTGGTTATATGCATAGCAACAATATCTCTGTGTCAAAGAATATAGAAACATGAATCATGTTGGTTTTATTGTTTGTTTTAACATAATTCCAAATTGTGCCATGCTTTTCATAAAAGTTGGTCCAGTGTGTTACACAATGTGCACTGCATTTCTTAAAGACAAAAATCAATATTCATAATTCCTATGAATAAAAACTGTGGTCATGCTTGTGTCTTTTATGAATACTTAAGAAAAAGATTTACTTTGTTAACATGTAAAGCTTTCACATCAATAGCTCAATATTATACCAGTGGCTGTACTCAGAAACATTTAAGCCATATATACCTTTTTATTTAAAAAATAATAACAAAAGCCTATGAATTGATGAATGAAAAGCAATGAGAATCTTATGAAACCAACATAATCTGGTATTTTATTAATTTATATGTATTAATATATTTCAATTCAATAGAAGTCTATTAAGGTACTGTATTAAATATAGGGGAAACAGGCAAAAAAAATCACAGTCCCTGACCTGTAGGAGTATAAATTCTAGTGGAGGGATGAAGCATGGAAACAAACAAGGGAATTCATAATATATACAAAGAATTTTGTAGTAATTGAGAGGAGAGTGAGAGAGGGGGGGAGGGGGAGAGTGAAGGAGGGGGAGAGCAAGGGAGAAAGAGGAGAGGGAGAATACGGAGAATCAGAAAAGACATCCTACATGAGTTGGACCCTGAGCTGTGCTTTGAAATAAAGCTAGGGAGCAGGGTGAAGGGGAAGTATATTCCACACCTTCATAGGTTTGTAAGGGGGGGAAAAAGCCAATGCTTTACCATTTACCATTAGCTCATGCCCCTGGAGGAAGTAAGCTTCAAGGCAAAATCATTGCACATCCTCTAGGTAAGGCTATGAGAGTCACTTTGTAAAGATATGGGGGTGAGATACACAATATCACATACAGAGAAGAGTGATTAGACCAATTGAACTGTTTAGAATGTGAGAAGGAAAGTAATATTACATAAGTTTGAAAAAGTAAACAAAAACCAGAAGGGAAAGACTTTAAATCCCAACCACTCATGTACTTTATTAGCCAAGGGATTCCATACTCCTAAGGGGGAACCTTGAGGAGAACCCACAAATTCCTTTAAAAAATTTTTAGTTATCATATATTTAATCATACTCAATATAAGTTTAGGGTTATATACTTTATTTTAAATTCTTTGAAAACTGGTTAGCCATGTGTGATATGGTAGGGTGATTCTTTCTTAAGTAATATATAATGTGGTATTAACCATGCTAACCAGATTCTCTGACCAGATTGCCACTTTTTGAAGGCACATTTTTCATTATTCTGAGTACCACACTGTAAATAAGAAATTGAAAGTTCCTTGAAACTTTAAAAAGAATTTCCTGAGCAAACAAAACTATTTACTTAAAGCCTACTATAGGTTTATCACTACTTCAAATAACATATGCAAGACAAGAGGGATCCAGGTTTTTAAATGAATTTGATATATCTCTTTAAAAGAAGTTTCTAGTAAGTATCTTTGTAAAAGCAACCATTTTTGCCAAGTGAAGAATTTTCTTAATTTATGTTTTACAAAATCAGATGTTTCTAAAGAGATATTCCTATTTCTTGATCACATACTTCATAAGTCACCACAAGCATGATAAAACCATAGGATCTCAGAGCTGGAAAGAACCTCAGGAGATCTGTTGCTTTGAACTAGTTGTCCCTGAACAGGAACAGGTAACATTCCCAACACAGTGGCCATCCGGTCTTTTACAAAAGTTCAGTGACAGAGAATTCACTATCTACCTTGTAGGACACAATTCCAATTTGATATAGTTCTATAGGTGGCTTTGTTTCTCTTCTGAAAATCAAGTTTGGGGATCATTGCAATATCTGTAATAAACAGCTCCTTGTTGTATTTACAAAAGTCTTAATCCTGGCAGAATGATTTTAGTAGCCCATTTTTGTAATTAATTTTATTTTTCTCTATTTTTAGTCATACTGATGCCTTTTGTTCTGATATGATATGTAATTCTGAATAGAGCATATCCACAACTGAGTGAGCCTTGCTATATGTAACAAAGAAAAAAAATTCACCAAAACCAGTAGTCACATAGAACATGTTTGACACTATATGCAACTTTTTATTCAATTAAGTATATGGTTCAAAGTCAATCTTACCTACCCTCAATCTCTTAATTTACTTAACATTGTTTTGAATGTCCTTTCCCAAGAAGTTTTCCTTAATGTTTCCCCTTCCTTATTTATCCCTTCTTCTAGTCCAACCAGAATTCTATTCTATAAATCATAAACCATATGCTGACTTATTCCTCCTTTTTTCTCTCTATGTCCCAAATCAAGGTAGATTTTCTGGGCCGTCATATTTGAATTTCCTCTTCCATCCTATTTCTACATTATTAAATTTGCAGACCTTATCTCCTCCTCTTCCTTTTCTTCTGTTTCTCACTTTTAGAAATATCAATTTATGGAGTAAACAATGTAAATGAAATCAGTGACATGTGATGGGAGTCACTATAGTGGCACCCACATTGGCATACTCAGGCTGGCTGCTAGCACAGGTTCTTAGATCTGCTTTACTAAGAAAGATAGCTGTTATAGGGGTGAACAATCTTTTTTAATTACATTCCTTAGTTCAGGGGGAAAATCGGCACCCTATACTTCAGAGAAAATCCAAAGAAAATAGAGACAAGACAAGCAGAGAAATAAAGACCAAGACAGGGCTTCTAACTGTCTGAGAAATTAACACAGATCAACAGACAGAGCCAACTGTCTGACCAAGGTAATACATACATAATTACCAGAGAGAAGCACCAACATCTGGGTTTTTCAAAGCTGGGGGACTCCTTAATGGCTACTCAGAGTCTTAGCTGGTCAAAACACAAGAACACTCTTCCAATGCATGAGCCCCAAAGCAAAATGCTATATACCCTTCTTCAGGGTCAGAGGGCATCACAACCCTCATGACTCATTGCCTAATTAAAAAGTAACAAAAGATGTGGACCTTCCTGAAAAACAAGCCTCACCTAATCAAGCTTCCCTTAAAAGGCTCCACATGAGGCCTATTAATGCCCAGGAAGATTTTATATCTCATTAACATTACGGTCACTACATATCCCAGGCTAGGAGGCCACTTACCACATTATTTCATCTGCCCTACTACCTTTGCACAAACTGATCTTGTGGACATTCCCCATTCTCCCTCAGCTAATAGGTTGTAGACTATGAGAATACAAACTTTTTATTGGGGTGGGGGAGAAGAGGGGAGCAGGCAACCTCCTGATAAACAGATTCCTCCCAGACTAAGCCATTGTAAGGAACCTGTCTCTTCCTACAAACTGATACCCACCTTCATATAAATGTTTTTTAATAGTACCTTTTTTATTCCTCAGGTGGGGGACATCTTATACCTCCCAAACTGTAGTCTCTCCTCTACTACTTTTATCACATTCTCCCAACCAAAAATTTTTTTTATTATTTCTTTGTCCAAATATGCTCCAGATGGGATTGTGTCCCCAGTTTTCCTCTCTCACTTTTCCCTTCACTATTAATAAAATTTCTGTCTGGGTTTTCACTTCCATGAAACATATTCATTCACCTAAGGGGATTGTAGCATTTATAAATGTTAATGTAATTCACTGTCCTTCTCTTACCCTGGTTAAGTTCTTCTGAAAACTTTAGCCCCTACATCTATTTTTGTCACTTGATGATGCTTCATTCTTCCTTTTGTACCCATCAATTTGGTTTCTTTTCTTTTTATTTTTCTTTTAAAATAGGCTGTCATGGTGGCAAAGAATTGGAAATTAAGGGGATGTCCATCAATTGGGGAATGGCTAAACAAGTTATGGTATATGAATATAATGGAATACTATTGTGCCATAAGAAACAAGCAGATGGACTTCATATTTACCTGGGGAGGCTTATACGAACTGATGCTGAGTGAGAAGAGAAGAACCAGGAGAAATTTATACACAATTACAGACACAACGTATGTGACGACCAACTTTGATAGACTGGACTTTTCTCAGCAATGCAGAGCTATAAGTCAATACCAAAAGACTCATGATGGAAAGAGATGTTTACATTCAGTGAAAGAACTAGAAAGAACAGAATTTGAATGCAGATTGAAGCAAATTACCTGCTCTCTTTCTCTTTCTTGTTTGGTTTTGTTTCCTCTTTCCCATTTTTCATTCCATCCGATACAATCCTTCTTTATAACTGACTAATGTCTAATGTGAAAGTATCTGCAGATCCTATACTTGATTATATGCTGCCATGGGGGGTGGGGGAGCAAGGGAAGGAGGGGAAGAAAATTTGAAACTCAAAGAACTGTGGGACTGAATCTTGTCAACTAAAAGTAAACAACAAACTAATAAAGACAAAATAAATAAATAAATTAATTAATTAAATAGGCTGTCAATCTGAGAGATTGAATTACTTATTTTTTCTCAAAAATGGTACTGGTTTACCTTTATGCTATTCTTTTTATGTGGAGGTTTTTTTTTTTTTTTTAGATCAAATATCCTTATTTTTTTTTTCATGTCTGGGTTTCCCTCCACCCCAGCCCAGAGTATGCTTATTTTTTTTCTGTTGATGAAGGTACAACTCTTTCCATTGATGATTAGTCTCAAATTTGTAAAATGTATTATTTGAGGTTGTTCCTTCCATTTTTTTTGCTTGTTGGAAGATACTATTCCATTTTCTCCTCTGATTCTTTATGACTTTGAAGAAATCCTGAGCTATACTAATTGAATTTCCTTTATAGTTGAAGGTCTTGCCCCAAGCTACAAGGTTTGTAATATTTGTCATTAATTATTGAAGTTGTGAAAATCAAACATTTTCTCCTTCCGACTTTCAAGTATAGGGTTACTTTGTAGCAGTGATTTGGATAGTCAGTTGATTAGTACTTTACTGAATATATTCAGAGGTTTTGAACAGGTGAGTTACATTATTTTCTGACATACAGCATCCAAGTTTTTTTTTTAGTCTATAATTTTCCTGGAACACAATACCCCTGAAGTTATTTATGTTTTTATGTGTTATCTTTGAGATCATCTTAGCATATATGGAATTTATGTGTTCTTTTGAAGTTATTGCCTTTGATTACACTCTATCATATTTTCTTTTACTTCTCTATTCCCTCTATTCTTATTGAATAATTATTATTATTTCTTTACCCAAATATGGACAAAAGGTTTTTCCCCAAAAGTCTTTTACTCTTACTCTGAGAGTTGCTACTTCTTTGGATAGGTTCTCCACTGTATCTCCTATTTTAAAAAAAAATTCTGCCTTGAGAAGTCTAATTCTGAGTCAATTTCATTCATAATATCACCGTTTAAAGTTTTATGTTTCAGTTCCTCCTTAAAGAATTCTGAAGTATCTTGCTTTTGTTTTATGATTTGAGGGGTGGAGTAGTCTCTAGAATTTTTTTTTTCCACTGGGGAACTTCAGTACATTACCTTAAAAATACTTGTTCATTGTGACCTGGCTCTTTTGCCCTTTTTATCACATACTCATTTCCCCCCTTTTTTTCATGACTCTCTATTGATTTATTTACTTATGAACTAGGTTTTTATTTAGACTTTCTTTTTTTTCAACTTTCTATTTCAGCCTTTTCCTTACACTCCCAGGTTCTTGTCTCTGGTTTCCTTCCTAGCTTTTTAGTTCCTCCTTCTATGGTTGCCCAGATTTCCCTAAAGCTAGATAGATGACTTTGGTCTCTTCAAATGGTATGTTTTGAAGGCCCTGAATGGGCATTTTACCACAACAAAGTAAGAAGCCAGCCATAACCTCAGGTAGATATTCAGTTCCCTGTTTCTTGGGCATGGAGGGACTCCTCTCTCTAGCCTACTCTGCCACAATGCAGTGGTACCTGGGTCTTCAAACCACTCCTGTTCCTCCGGGTATTTTCTCTTCTCGTAGAGCTAAAGAAATAGTGTCTGTTCCTTCTTGGTGGTAATGAAAAATTCGTATTGAATCATTGACTGGAAAGACAAGTCAGTACCTGAACGACGAGCCTGCAAGATTGTG
The DNA here is from genome assembly GCF_028583685.1 of Petaurus breviceps papuanus. Lineage (NCBI taxonomy): Eukaryota > Metazoa > Chordata > Mammalia > Diprotodontia > Petauridae > Petaurus > Petaurus breviceps. The sequence continues at coordinate 8,835,646 of NW_027185664.1, forward strand.
CTCTGTCACTTTAAGTAACCTTTTATGCCTTGTGGTTAGTAGTGATATTCTGTTGTTTATTTTGTATTATAAATCTAACGTTAGCTATTCTATATATGGTGTATAACTCCTTGTACTAAGGTTTTTACACTAAAGAAGCTGCTGAAAATAAATACTTCACTAGTTTTAAGACACATGAATAAGCTGTACATGTGTGTGTATGTATGTATGTATGTATGTACGTCTGTCATCTGAGGATCAATTTAGCTTAGATGCTAGAAACGTGTTCCTTTGCTCCCCATAGCAAGATTAATTTCACAGTAATTGCAAGACTCCAAGCCCTCTACCATTTTTTGTTAAAAGTGTGATCTGCTGTGATAGAGTACATATATGAATGAAAACCCATATCTTTGAAGTATTGAATTATAAGGATAGATTAGGAAAAATAAAATCTTATGTTCTTATCTTAATTATATATTATCTTGCCCAAGATACTTGACTTCACTCTAGTTAATTTAATTTTCATTTAATTTAATCATCATTAAAAAGGTATCTCTATTTGCTCAAGTGTGCTAAAGCTCTGAATAAACTGAAACTAGAAAGAAAAACTAATGATGACAAAGAGGTAGATTTTTTAACCAATCCTGGAAAAATAGAATCATAGCAAAGAAGGGATACAACCCCTGTTTAGAATAGATAACTAACTACAGCAAGTACAAAAAGCTGTTCAATTGTTATTTTGTTTTATCTACCAAGAAGAATTGTCTTTTGATAGAAAAGGACAAAGCAAAAAATTTGCTAATAGGGAGTCAATAGTCAAGATAAATAAGAAGATAATAATGAAGCATTTAGCTGTCCTTGATGAGTTCAAGGTCCCAAAACCAGATGGCTTCTATCCTCAGGTGTTAAAAGAAATGACAAATGTTATTCATTAGTCACAACCAATGATCTTTGAAAGACTTTTAATTGTTCTGAGTTCTTTTAGTCATTCCTTATGAGAAGACCAGAGCTTAGTAGACACTTTGAAATGTAAACATAGAAGTAAAGCTTAAATTAGAAAGTAAAATACATGTGAACAATTGGAAAGGGCTATAAAATGATTTCATTCTAATAGTGGAGAAAAAACATGTCACCCCAGAACTTTAATTTCTCTAAGAATTATAAAGAAGGCTAGATAAACAAATAAATGTCAAGGGGTATGGGGTGGGGGTGCCCTTTATTTTGTGCTGTGTTAAGAAAAAAAGAAAATTAATGGAAAAGGGAATATATTAAGAAGAAAGGAGAGAAGGGGAGGAAACTTCTTATCCTACACAGTAAGAATGAGTGAGATAAAGCATGTAAAATAGTAGTCTCTAGGGGAGACAAGCATTACAAAAATCTTACTTTCATTTGAACCTGACAAAGAAGGGTTCAATATATAGATTCAGAACTCACAAATATATAGGTATATTGTTTGGTGCATTGAATTTAACAGGGAAAATAGGAATGTCCAGGGAGGAAAGCAAGGGTGGTTTAAGAAGAGTAGAATGAGTGAAGAAATATTCATAAGCAAAACAGATTTTCATGTCTGAGGGTAAGGCATGAAGGGAGTTAACATGAAAAAAAAGAATAAAAACCTATGATCAAGTGGAGGAGGGAAAAGGAAAGGAAACAGATCATTTTGATTACATTTCATTAGTATTAATTAAATTCCTTTTTTTACCATCTTCTATGTAAAGAGGGTTAAAAGAGAAAAACACCACAGGATAATATGGAAAGAAGTACACATTTAATAATCATAATCACAAACCTGAAGGGGATTGCTATCACAGCATTTAATATCCAGAGGAAGCAATTGCAAGACCTCATGTAACAGACATAGACCCAAGCAAGACCCCTTTACTCATTCCAGAAATGAAGTTCCTGACATGAAGTCTCCAATCATGAAGTCTATAAAAAGAGCTACAAGAAAAAGCACCAAGGAAAAAAATATTTTGAAGGTAGGGCAATCCAAGACATAAGCCCAACTAAAAAGCATAACTATATACCAACCCTCAAATACAATCAGAGATTTGTCATAAACTCTACTCAGATTCCTGGCAGAAGTAAAGCAAGAGATTTAAAATGATCATATAAGTAAAATAAGGATTCTGAAGGAAAGAATTGCTAAGATAATAAACTAATTATCATAGGAAGAGCAAAATTTTACTCAAGTAAATACACTCCTAGAAATTAGATTGACTAAATAGAAATTGATAATGCCATGAGATGAAAATATTAAATTGAAATTAAAGACTAAAAATATTTCAGAAAATGTTCAATGTCTCCCACCCAAAAACAACTGAATGGAAAAACAGGTAAAGGAAAGATCATCTCAGAAGCATCTAAAAAACTGAAAATTTCAACCACAAAAAGCCTAGAGACAAAACACTGATAGTTCTGCTAAGATATTACATATGCATTCCCAAAAATCACTGCAATGTGTAAAATTATGGAATTAAAAACCACAGGGCTTATGGGGGAAATGGGACTGAGACTAGAATGCTAAAAAAAATTGTCATTGACACATTTTTTTAAAAAATCAGAATTTAGCTTTTTAAAAATTATTAACATACACTGCTAGGTAATGTGAGCAACCAGATGGGGGACAAGACATATTTTTTCCTGATCTCAAAAATAGATATTATTTACAAAAAAAAAAAAAACAACTGTCTCCATGATCTTGGGTACCTAGAATCCAAAAAAAGGTTTTTTTTAAAAACCCCAACTGATGCTCACTGACCCTGAGATGACTCAATTCCCTTCCCATACTTTTCACACTAATAGCAGCAAGGTTGCCCTAGCAGAACCAAAAACATGACACAAGTTTAGATCAGACTTACAGCAAAACCCACCTCACACCTTATTCCTTCTGGCCTCTTTCCAGTGCCATCAAAACCCTTGGCTCCAGGCTGCAGAAATTTTTCATGACCCTGACAGAAAAAATCTGCCAGGAGACATTTCACCAAAACCATAAACTATGCTCAGAACTCCTAGTTTTGGGCAAAAGAAATTTTATTTTAAAGAAAGACGTAGAACAGGACAGCAAGACAGGATACAATGTACATTAGGGTGAAGGAAGAGGAAAACAGTGTAGCACTTCACTTACCTGGAGGGAAAGATCATAGTATTTATTTGGGGTCAGTTCTGACCATGCAAAAGTCTGTTGTGACAGCGACTTACACTGGTGAAGTAAGAATTGCCCAGTCTTGGAGGAAGCTAAAACAGTTTGACATTCAGCTAGCTACCAAGGAAACAGCAATCAGGAAAGAGGGAGTCAGAAACTGAATTAGAGGGCAAAGTAAGGGTGAGGGGAAAGTTGAAACTACCAAAGATTTCAGTAAGAAGAAAACTCAAAGACCTTGAACATAAGCAGGTGAATCGATGGGGAAAGTAGTGACGACAGAAGAAAATGTAACCTCCAGATCTAGTAAACAGGTTCAGGAAGCTATGAGTAAAATTTGCAACAAAAAAAAGTGTGTGTGTGTGGGGAGGGGGAGAATTATCAAATTCTTGATAAAACAGATGATCCTGTGGAATCTGAAAAGAACATGGAACCACAACCTGCTATATCTGAGTGGTTCAAAAGAGAAATGAGAATTGTGATACCAGAATTTATGACTGCCGAACCAAAAAGTATTGAGCAGAATAGAAAAAGTGGAATCTGCAATAAATAACAATAGATTTGGAATAGAAATACACAGAAATGAAGGATAAGCTAGAAAATTATAAGCAAAACCCAATAACAATAAAGAAAATTTTCTCATTATGAAAGCCAAACATAAAGACTTTGGACAGGATACCTAGTCACTAGCTAAGAATCACAGGTCTTGGAGAAGAATGACAAATTTCAAAGAAATCCTTAACACTATAATTAAAGAAATAATACAGGAGAACTGCCCAGAATTTCTGAACACAGAATCTGAAATACCAATTGAAAGAATTCATAGATTATCTCCTGAAAAGATAAAAAAGTAACTGAAGACTGAGAACTCCAAGACACATAGTAGTTAAATTTAACAATTCATTACCTCAATTTCATATTTACTGTTTATTTACTTACTTTGTTACTTAACCAAGAGATAAAGATTGAATTCTTCTCTCATTATTATTTTACCATCTATGTATTCTTGAAGCTCAGATAATTTTTCCTTTTTGAATCTGGATGCTAAGATATTTGGAGCATATAAATTTTTACTGATATTGGTTTGTCATCTATAATTCCTTTCAGCAAAATGTAATGCTCCTTTTTTTGAATATTTGTATTTTGTTTTGTCAGACAACATAACTGTAACTCTTGGTTTTTGAATGCACTATATGCATATTTTTTCCATCCCCTGAGTTTCATTTTGTGTATATCATTGTTTTTCAAAAATCTACATAAAAGAAGAAATCACAACTTGAAAAAGATATCAGAGACAAATGAAGGAAAATACAAACCTAACTCTCATAACTTTTAATGTGAATGAACTAAAAATTCAATAAAGTGAATGAGTGACAAATTGAAGAAAACAAAACCATACAATCTATTGTAAGAACCACATTTGAAAAACAAAGATGGTACATCCTTTAGATAATAATAAAAGTAATACATCTTCCATAATGTGGTAAAAAATAGGAATTGGCTAGGGACCACAAACAAAACACACAGACCAAAATGAAATCCTATATAATGAGTGGGTTGAAGAGCAATCATAGAAATAAAAACTATATAAAAGAAAGTTAAAATGATAAAAATAACATAGCAAAATTTCTGTGATACAACACAAGTGGTTCTCAGGGATGTCCTTACAAACATACATTCAGATTTTTGTTGCTACTGTTCATCCTTTGTTTTTGAAGACGACCAATAACATCACAAATGAGTGATGTCTTGACTTGAATTGAATGTAAGTGAGGTGGAGCTACACAAATTGTCAGCCTCACTCTTTCTTCCAGAGTCATTGAAGTCCAGTGGGAAGACAAAATCCAAGTCTGAGGGATAATAAGTGGATTCTAAAAGCATACATTACTGTATTTGACCTCTGTCAAATGCTGAGACACTTGGACCAATTTTCCCTGCCTGCCTAGCTACATTAACAAAATGGAAAAACAGAGAATTAATTAATTGAATATCAATTTTTTAAGATTAGAAATGTAACAAAACAAATGTAAAATAAACAAGAATAGAGGAAATATTAAAAATTAGAGTGAGAATAGGCAAATAAGAAACAAAAAACATAGACATGATAAAACTAAAAATGCTCTAAAAAACAGTAGCATAGGGGAGGCCTTTTAGGATCATAAAAATCTTCTATTTAAAACCAAAAGCAAATATCTTGTTTAATCAGGATACACTAGAAGCATTTCTAATAAATATGGGAGTAAAACAAGGATGCATACTCTCCCCATTTTTATCTGATATATCATTCTGGAAAAGCTACCAAAAACAATGAGACAAGAGAATGAAATTAAAGAAATAAAGATAGATAAAGATGAGATTGCTATTTGCTAATGACTTGATGGATTGATTCGAAAATCCTAGGGGATCAGTAAAGATACTAATTGATACAAGCAATAGCTTCAGCAAAGTTGCAGGATACAAAATAAGTCCTCAAATTTCAACAGCATTAGCTCTTTTTGTGGTGGCTAAGAATTAGAAATTAAAGGGATGCCTATAGATTGAGGGATGGCTAAACAAATCGTAGTATGTGATTGTAATGGAATATTGTTCTATAAGAAATCACAATGGGGAGGCTAGGTGGTGCAATGTATAGAATAGCAGCCCTGGAGTCAAGAGGACCTCAGATGAAATCCAGCCTCAGACACAACACCAGCTGTGTGACCTTGGGCAAATCATTTAACCCCATTGGCTTGCCTTCTCCCCTCCAAGAAAAAAAAATCACAAACAATATGATTTCAGAGAAACCTGGATTGATGCATAGTGAAGTGAACAGAACCAGGAGACCATTGTACACAACAACAGCAATATTGTTCAATGATGAATTGTAAATGACTTAGCTATTTTTAGCAATAAAATAATTCAAGACAATCCCAAAGGACTAATGATGAAGCATACTCTCTACCTCCAGGAAAAGAACTAATATTGACTGAATACATACAGATATTACAAATACATGCTATTTTTTCACTTTCTTTCATTTTCTTCCCTTTTTGAGTCTTCTTGTATAAAATAATTAATTGAAAGGTTTTATATAATTCCATATTTATAACCTATATCTGATTGCTTACCATCTAAGGGAGGGAAGAAATGGAGGGAGAGAGGAAGAGAGGGATATAATTTGGAACTCAAAACTTTAAATAAAAAAATTTTTTAATTGAAAAAAAAAACCAGCATTTCTACATAATTATAACAAAGAAAAAAAAACAGTAAAAAGAGAAACTTCAGATCAAGATGGTAGAGTAAAAGCATAAACTTGGCATGGGCTCGAGTTCCAATTACTTCCAATACCTGTAAAAAAGTGACTCTAAACAAATTTTAAAGCTAAATAACCCACAAAGAAATATAGAGAAATGAATCTTCCCCTGAGGACAGCCTGACAGGCCAACAGGAAAGGTATAACACAGCTTGCTGGGAGCCAAGTTCAGTCCCCCATGAACCACAGTTCCAGCCCCAGGGTGGCTCGGAGCGGCCAGAGCAGACTTCAGGAGACTGAATCACCAGCAGCTGTGGTGGTTTCCAGACTTATCAATGCATAAACACCAAAGACAAAGTAAAAGGTTAGTATGGACCTCTGTCAGAAGAGGGGGACAGAAGAGCCTGGTACTGGCCCTGACCCTGGGGTGGGAAGTGATGGAGCTGCAGCTGCTGCCACACAGCTGCTTCCAGAGCACCTAGCTTGCAGATTGTAGGGGGATCAAGCAAACATTCAGAGGATAATCTTGCTTTGATCTGCTTGGATCTGGATCGTGGTCTTGGGTAATGGTCCTGGGGTGTGTGGCCAGGTGCCAGAGCTTGTGGGGGCTGTAGAGAGGGCACCCAAATAATAGCTCCAGCAGCTGTGAAAACCCCATAAATTTGAAACAAAGCTCTCTCAATTCTGAAAACAGAATTCTACAGTGGCAAAGAGCTCAAAAGTCAAGTAATTGGCAAGAGGAACAAGCAGAGGAAGCACAATCAAACCATACAATCCTTTTTGGGGGATAAAAAAAGGATCAAAACATAGAACTGCAGAGGACAATGAAGTCAGACCTCCTGCATGAAAAGCTTTCGAGAAAAATATGAACTTCTCACAGGCCATGGAGGAGCTCAAGAAGGATTTTGAAAATCAAGTAAGAGACGTGGAGGAAAAATTGGGAAGAGAAATGAGAAAGATGGAAGAAGATCATGAAAAGCAAAACAACCGTCTGCTAAAGTAGACCTCCAAAAATATTGAAGAGAATAACGCCTTAAAAAGTAGACTAACCGAAAGGCAAATGAGGCCCAAAAAGCCAAGAAGAAGAAGAATGCCTTAAAAAGCCAAATTTGCCAGATGGAAAAGGAATTTCAAAAACTCACTGAGGAGAATAATTTCTTCAAAATTAGACTGAGCAAATGGAAGCCAATGACTTTATGAGAAATCAAGATACTATAAAACAGATCCAAACAAATGAAAAAATAGAAGGCAATGTGAAATATCTCATTGGAAAAGCCACTGACCTGGAAGAGATCATTTAAAAATTATTGGAAAACCTGAAAACCATGATCAAAAAAAGAGCCTAGACACCAACTTTCAAGAAATTATCAAGCAAAATTGCCCTGATATTCTAGAACCAGAGGGCAAAAGAAAAACTAAAAGAATTCACCAATAACCTCTTGGAAAAGATCCCAAAAAGAAAAATCCTAAGGATATTATAGCCAAATTCTAGAGTTCCCAGATCAAGGAGAATATACTGCAAGAAGTCAGGAAGAAACAATTTGAGTATTGTGGAAACACAATCAGGATAACACAAGACCTATCAGCTTCTACATTAAGGGATCAAAGGGCTTGGAATATGATATTCCTGAGGTCAAAGGAACTAGGATTAAAACTTAGAAGCACTTCCCCATAAAAACTGAGTATAAAATGCTTCAGGGGAAAATATGCTCATTCAGTGAAATAGAGGACTTTCGAGCATTCTTGATGAAAAAACCAGAGCTGAACAGAAAATTTGACTTTCAAATAAAAGAAGCATGAGAAGGCAAACAGGAAAAAGAAATCATAAGGAATTTATTAAAGAACTTACATTTCTACAAGGAAAAATGATCATTATAACTAATGAGACTTTTCTCAATATGAGGATAGTTGAAGGGAATATATACATATATATATGTATATATATATGTATATATATATATAAAATGTGTTTATAGGAGGGTGTATATGTATATGTGACTGTGTGCATATGTGTGTACATGTATACAAGAGGGCACAGGATGAGTGGAATATGAAGGGATGATATCTAAAAAATAAAATTAAGAGGTGAGAGAGGAATATATTGAGAGAAGGAGAAATGGCAAGATAGAAGAGGGTAAATTATCTCATATAAAAGAGGCAAGAGAACACTGTTACAATGGAGAAGAAGAGCAGGAAGGTGAAAGGGAATGGGTCAACCCTACTCTAATTGAATTTGGCCTAATGAGGGAATAACATACACATTTAATTGGGTATCTTACCCTAAAGGAAAGCAGGAGGAAGGGGATAAGAGGGGGGTGATAGAAGAGAGGGCAGATTGGGGAAGAGGGTAGTTAGAAACAAACACTTTTGAAAAGGGACAGGGTCAAAGTAGAAAACACAATAAGTGGGGGACAGGATTGGATGGAGGGAAATATAGTAAGTCTTTTACAATATACCTACTATGGAAATGTATTGTGAAACTACACAGGTGCAACCGATGTTGAATTGCTTGTCTTCCCAGTGGGGGTGGGTTAGGAGGGAAGAAATAAAAGACTCTGAAACTCAAAGTTTCAAAAGATTAATGTTAAAAACAAAATTGTTGAGTTAGGGCCGGAAGGCAGCGGCGCACAGAGGCAGGCCAGGAGGAGGCCTGATCAACTCAGGGGGCAAGTCATCCTACAAACCACAAGGATCACTAGCAGGTCTATCACCAAAGGGCTGGGACTGGAAAGAGCAAGGTAAGGAACAAATGTAGGGCCCCTGTCCATGACAGCAATACTCCATAGCCCAGAATTTTTTTAAAAAAGCTCCTATCAGGACCTCCAAGGACCAGGATGGCAGAGTGAACCCCACCAGCACCAACCCTGAAAACATAGTAACTATTGCCCCAGGTCAAAACTCTCAACAGTACCGGCTTGGGAACCTTAGAGGAAGGGTGCGGCTAGGGCCCTACCTCAAAATGGGTAGAAAGCAGAATACAAGGACTCTGGAGTTCTACTATCCTCAGAGGGAGGAACCAAACTCAGAGGGAGACAATGTGAACTCCACACCCACAGCTGAAACATCAACAGGGAATGGGTCCCAAGAACAGAAAGCTCTCCTAGATGAGCTTAAAAGGAACTTTGAAAACCAAATGAGAGAGAGAGAAGACAAAATGAATAACTATTTTAAAATCAAAATTGCAGAATTAGAAAAACATTATAATGAAGAAATCAGCTCCTTTAAAAGAAAAGTGTGTGATATGGTAAAGGAGTACCAAATACTAACCAAGGAAAATGATTTGCTAAAAACTAGAATCAACCAAAGTGAAACAAATAATTCGATGAGGAACCAAGAATTAGTCAAACAAAACAACAAGAATGAAGAATTAGAAAAAGAGGTAAAATACCTCAAAGAAAAAATAACTGACCTGGAAAACAGATCCAGGAGAGAAAATCCGAGAATCATAGGCCTACCAGAAAATCATGATGAAAAAATGAGCCTGGACATTTTTCAAGAGCACATTAAGGAAAATTTCCCTGAGATACTAGAACCTGAGGGTAAAATAGAAATTGAGAGAATCCATTGGACACCTCCTGAAAGACATCCCCACCTGAAAACTCCTTGAAATGTTGTGGCCAAACTCAAGAACTACCAAGTAAAAGAGAAAATACTTGAAGTGGCCAGAAAGAAACAATTCAAATATTGAGGAACCACAGTGAGGATCGCACAGGATTTGGCAGCCTCTACACTGAAAGAATGGAGGCAGTGGAACACAATTTTACAGAAGATAAAAGAGCTCAGATTACAACCAAGGATCACCTACCCAGTGAGACTGAGCATATTCTTACAGGCAAAGAGATGGTCATTCAACTATATAACAGATTTAAAGACTTTCCTGATGAAAAAAGCCAGACAGAGCTCAATGGAAAATTTAACCTCCAATTACAAGATGCAAGAGTGACATAGAAAGGTAAACAAGGAAAGCACACACACACACACACACACACACACACACACACACACACACACACTCTCTGTTATTTAATAAGAGCAAACTATACACAAGTAGAGGGTATGAGTATAAAATACACAAAATGAAGATTAAAAAAATCTTATTAAGGGCTACAAAGGGACTGTAATGAAAGAAGAGGAATGAATGAAGTGGAAAAGGGTAAATTAGGCCACACAAAGAGGCATAAAAACAATATAGCAAAGGAAAGAAGGGAGGGATATGAGTATTATATAAGCTTTTCCTTCATTGGTTCTGGTGTAAGGAGGGAATAAAAAACAGTTAAGCATAGGACTATGGAGAAGAGACGCAAAATGTATCATATTAGAGGGAAAGAGGGGAGGGTGAGGAGCTTCCCATGAGATTTTTTCCTGTCACTCTTGGTGCAAAGAAGAAATAACATACTTCATTAAGTATAAAAATATCCTACAGGCAGTAGGAGGAGGAAAGGGGTATGAAGGGGGGGGAGGGTTAGTTGGCAGGGAAGAAGTAAGGGGTAAGGGGAGGAAAAGGGAGGGGGGCTTACAAGGGAAAAATGAGGGAGGTGGTGGTCAAAAGGAAAACTATTAAGGAGGGGAAGGGAGAAGGGGAGAAAAAATATAATCATTAACAGGGGAGGGAATAGGATGGAGGGAAAGAAACAGATAATAATCATAACTGTAAATGTAAATGGAATGAACTCTCCCATAAAATGGAGGCAAATAGCAGAATGGATTAAAAATCATAATCCTACATATGCCATTTACAAGAAACACATCTGAAACAGAGGGATACACACAGGGTAAAGGTAAAAGGCTGGAGTAAAATATATCATACCTCAGCTAAAGTAAAAAAAAGCAGGGGAAGCAATCCTTATCTCAGATAAAGCAAAAGTTGATCTAATTAAAAGAGATAAGGAAGGAAACTATATCCTGCTAAAAGGCACCATCAAGAATGAAGCAATATCATTACTTAACATATATGCACCAAGGGTATAGCATCCAAATTCCTAGAGGATAAGGTAAAGGAATTGGAGGAAGAAATAGATAGCAAAACTATACTAGTGGGAGACCTCAATCTCCCCCTCTCTGAACTTGATAAATCCAACCTCAAAATAAACAAGAAAGTAATTAAGGAGGTGAACAGAATTTTAGAGAAGGTAAGTGTGATAGATCTCTGGAGAAAACTGAATGGGGATAAAAAGGAATGCACTTTCTTCTCAGTGGTTCATGTCACATACTCAAAAATTGACCATGTTCTAGGGCATGAAAACTTCACAATCCTGTGCAGTAAGGCAGAAATATTAAATGCATCCTTCTTAGATAATGATGCAATAAAAATTATATGCAATAAAGGGCCATGGAAAGAAAGACTAAAAGGTAATTGGAAGTTAAACAATTTAATTCTAAAGAATGAGTGGATCAAACAAGAAATTATAGAAACTATTAGTAATTTCATTCAAGAGAATGATAATAATAAATCAACATGCCAAAATTTGTGGGGTGCAGTAAAGGCAGTTCTTAGGGGAAGTTTTATATCCCTGAGTGCATACATGATTAAATTAGAGAAAAGGGAAGTCAATGAATTGGGCATGCAATTGAAAAGTCTAGAAAAAGAACAAATTCAAAATCCCCAATTAAATACTAAATTAGAAATTTTTAAAACAAAGGAGAGACTAATAAAATTGAAATTAAGAAAGCTATTGAATTAAAAAATAAAACCAAGAGCTGGTTTTATGAAAAAAACTATAAAATTGATAGACTCAATATGATAAAAAAAAGAAAGAAGAAAACCAAATTATGAGTATCAAAAATGAAATGGTGAAACTACCTCCAATGAAGAGGAAATCAAAACAATAATTAGGAATTATTTTTCCCAATTGTATGCACATAAATTTGACAATCTTAATGAAATGGATGAATAGTTACAAAAATACAAGTTGCCCAAATTAACTGAAGAGGAAGTAAATTACTTAAATAATCCCATCTCAGAAAAATAAATTGAACAAGCCATCAGTCAACTCCCTAGGAAAAAATCTCCAGGGCCAGATGGATTTACTAGTGAATTATATCAAACATTTAAAGAACAATTGATTCCAATACTCTAAAAACTATTTAGGAAAAATTAGTGAAGAAATAGTCTTACCAAATTCTTTTTATGTCACAAATATTGTACTGATACCTAAATCAGGAAAAGATAAAACAAAGTAATACAATTATAGACCAATCTCCCTCATGCATATAGAAGACTACAGCAACTTATCTCAAGAATAATACACTTTGATCAGGTTGGATTTAGTCCAGGAAATACAAGGATGGTTTAATATTAGGAAAACCATCAGTATAATTGATCATATCAACAATAAAATTAGCAGAAACCACATGATTATCTCAATAGATGAAGAAAAGGCTTTTGACAAAATACAACATCCATTCCTATTTAAAAACACTAGAAAGTATAGGAATAAATGGAGTCTTCCTTAAAATAATAGGTAGCATCTATTTAAAACCATCAGCAAATATTATATGTAATGGGGATAAGCTAGAAGCATTCCCCATAAGATCAGGGGTGAAACAAGGATGTCCACTATCACCCCTCTTATTCAATCTGGTACTAGAAATGTTAGCAGTAGCAATTAGAGAAGAAAAAGAAATCAAAGGAATCAAATTAGGCAAAGAAGAGACCAAGCTATCACTCTTTGCAGATGATATGATGATATACTTAGAGAATCCTAGACAATCAAGTAAAAAACTACTTAAGACAATAAATATATTTGCTATAGTTGCAGGATATAAAATAAACCCACATAAATCCTCAGCATTCCTATATATTTCCAATGAAATTCAACACTAAGAGATAGAAAGAGAAATCCCATTTAAAGTTACTGTAGACATTATAAACCCTAACACCATATACCAAAATCAAGTCTAAGTGGGTGCATGATCTAGGTATAAAAGTTGATACTGTTAGCAATGTCGGAAAACAAGGAATAGTTTACCTGTCAGATTTGTGGAGAGGGAAAGACTTTATTACTAAACAAGAATTAGAGAGCACTATAAAATGCAAAAAGGATAATTTTGATTACTTTAAATTGAAAAGCTTACAGGCAGTTTTCAGAGAAAGAAATTAAAGATATCTATAAGCACATGAAGAAATGCTCTAAATCACTATTGATTAGAAAATGCAAATCAAAACAACTCTGAGGTACCACATCTCACCAGTCAGATTGGCTAAGATGACAAAACAGGAAAATGACAAATGCTGGAGAGGATGTGGGCAAATTGCAATACTAATGCATTCCTGGTGGAATTGTGAACTGATCCAACCATTCTGGAAAGCAATCTGGAATTATGCCCAAAGGACTATAAATAATTTCATACCCAGTAACCCAGCAATACCACTTCTAGGGTTGTATCATAAAGAGATCATAGAAGTGGGGAAAAGACCCATATGTACAAAAATATTTATAGCAGCTCTTTTTGTGGCAGCAAAGAATTGTAAATTAAGGGGGTGCCCATCAATTGGGGAATGGCTGAACAAGTTGTGGTATATGCATATCATGAAATATTATTGTGCAATAAGAAATGAGGGGCAGATGGACTTCATATTTACCTGTAGAGACTTCTACGAACTGATGCTGAGTGAGAAGAGTAGAGCCAGGAGGAATTTGTCTACTGGACTCTTCTCAGCAATCCAAAGACATAAGTCAACCCCAAAAGACTCATGATGGAGAGAGATGTTTACATCCCGAGAAAGAGCTATGATTGAAGCCAGATTGAAGCAAACTACCTGCCCTTTTTCGTCTTCTTGTTTGGTTTTGTTTCCTCTTTCCCATTCTTCATTCCATCTGTTACAATCCTTCTTTATACCCTGACTAATGCCTAATGTGAAAGTATTTGCAGATAGCATACTTGATTGTATGCCGCCATGAGGGGGGAGGAAGGGAGAGGAAGAGAAAATTTGAAACTCAAGGAACTGTGGTAATGAATCTTGTAAACTAAAAGTAAACAAATTAATAAAGACCAAAAAATAAATAAAATTGTTTTTTTACATGCAACTGGGAAATGAGATATATAGGCACAGGAGTATAGAAATCCATCTTGCCCTACTAGAAAGTTGGCAGGGGGGTGGGGTATGGTGGAGGTCATAAGAGAGAACAGATTCAGATAAGGGGTATTCAGTAAATTCACTACTTTGGGTGGGGTGGGGGAAAGATAGGGAGAAAAATTTGTAACTTAAAATCTTGTGGAAATGAATGTTAAAAACTAAAAATAAATTTTAAAAAAGATTAATTTCACATCAAATCACTACAAAATACATATAATTTCTAGGGATCAACCTTCCAAATCACGCAAAAGACTAGTATAGGATCAATTACAGAATGTTTCTTAAAGTAATAAAGAAAAACTTAATTGGATTGAGTAATATTCAGTTCTCATTTTAGGCCATATAAAAATACATCCCTTGGGGAATGGTTGGACAAATGATAGTATATGGATGTCAGGGAATGGTATTTTATTCCAACAAATGACACAAAGGTTGGTTTCAGAGCAACCTGGGGAAATCTATATGAAATAATGCAAAGTAAATTATGTAGAAACAGGAGAACCATTACATAGTAACAAGAACCCTTTATTTTTTTACCTTTTAAAAACTTACTAATTTTAATCAATACAATGGCTGACCACAACTCCAAAAAGTCAATGACAAAGTATGCTATCTACTTCCTTAGAGGTGATAGTAGTAGTAGAAAGACATTTTAAATATCATCTACATCTTAATTTTTGTTTATGCTTATTAGTTACAAGGGTATTTTTGTTTTTCCTTTTTTTATCAAGGGATATTTAGGGGAAGAAGGTAGGTTGGTGATGGTTTTTGCACACACACACACCAAAAAAGAAAGAAAACATGATCATTGAAATATCATAAAACAAAAATTACAGGAAAAGCTAAAAAAAACCAAACAGGGCAACTTTGAAAATATGTTTAATTTTATACATATACACACATACATACACACAACTGTGCAAAATAAAACACAAACTGCATACTTTTTTTTAGTATACCAAAGATTTAATTAATGTTTACAGAAGATCTGATAACTATCCTTCATAATACTCTCTGCCTCTTTTCTAATGCTCTGACACTGGAGCTATCGCTGCAGAAGAAAATGGATACCAGTAACATAAAATTGATAGATATTTTGCATTTTTCTTTCTTCCACGGGCAATAGTGGGCAATGAATACCATGCAGTGACCAACCTCCTAGAGATCAGTCAACACTGCTGAAGTAACATCGTCCTCTCTTAATGGAGCTGTTGTCACTGTAACATAATTTTCCTATCACAGTTGTTCGTCATTCATACTTGAAGAGGACCAATGATATCACAATGTCAGGGTCAAGGTCCAGTGTGTTCAAATGTGGCTGCTCAGTCTAATGCCAGCTGCTTGGAAGGCCCTACCACATGTCAGGCACAAATAGTGTGTTAGAATATTTAAGATGGAGATGTCTCTGCATTTGCACAGCTCACATTTCCTTGTGGTACTGTTCTTCTGTTGTGGTCATAGAGCATGGTACCTTCTTTGACACACACCAAGCTGAAGAGTCCTGTGCCAGTGTCTTCTGTGTCTCACAATCGATACTAAAGTTCTTCAGAAAAACCTTGGAAGTGTCCTTGTACCTTTTTTTCTGACCTCCATATGAGTGTTTGCTTTGTGTGAGTTCTCCACAAAATAATCTTTTAGATAAGTGTACATTTCTTATCACTATAGTCTAGGCAGAGACAAGGTGCTATAAATCTCACCTTCACTAGCCTTAGAACTAGTCGGGTAAAGAATATTGTGGGAGGGGAATGAAGAGGTCTCCAAGGAGCAGAGGAGCAAGGTCTATGCTCTCTCTACTTCTAGGAGGTTTCATAATGGGGAAAAGGGAGCATAGTAAGATAGTCTCCAAAGATGTGTTTACAAAGTTCCTTAATTTGTTTTTGGGACATCATCCATATGCTCATCTCTTAATGAATCACTTGGTAGTATTTTAGCTGTTAATTACTTCAAAATTCTCTACAATTCTGAAAATTCCCAGATTAGACATCTTGAGAAGTGCTCAATAATTTTCCAAGCGAATTTCAGTGTATTTTATACTTGTTATTATTTATTTCTGTCTATCTTATTCCATGTTCAGTTTATACCATATTACAAAGGTTGTGTTTTTTTAAATATTTGTGTCATTTGACTATGTTACCAATGCCTGCCTTTGTATCTATGACAATAGTTACATAAAATGGGAGGGTGGGACTAGGAAAGTTTATGAGTCAGTATACCATTTAGAAAATCTATTTGGAGCATACTCCCTTAGAATAAGCCAAAAATAAATTATTACTAAAATGTGATCAAGGCGTATAAGTCTCCTTAGTATATACAACTAAAATCTTGTTTTCATAGAGACAAGGTATTTCCAAAATAAACCTTCCAATCTCACTACCATAGATAAACATGGAAATGACCTTGGAAGTCTCCTTCAAACTTAACCGGATTCTCTTGATTACATTTACTAAAATACTATAAAGGAGTGTCCAATCATAAAACACTCTCAGAATCCTTTATTAACACTGGCCCAATAGTCCATAAACAAAATATCTGAAACAAACTGCTTCCATATGGCCTAGTTCCATACTTAAAGTGTATGTAATAAGCTTTTCCTAAGGTCAATATGACATTAAACCAGTCATGAAACATTATAGAATTTTCAAAGTTTGATAAAATGCATAGAGATTGCAGATTTAACTTTAATTTCAAATATTTCCAGAGAGGTAAGTAAAACCCTTCTATATAAACTTGTAAGGGGTTCATTTAAACACATAAAACAGTAGGTAACTGAAACACAACATCTTTCATTTCTATCCTACTACAGAAAACATCAGGCAAAATAATATTATTCTCTGCACAATAGAGACAAAAATGTTGAGAACTGAAGAGAATCTTTTCCTCTTCTCCTTCCTATTCTGACAGAGGTTTCTAACCTGAGGTCTATAAACTCATTAAAAAAAATATTTTGATAATTGTATCTCAATACAATCTGTATCAAGGGGTCTAACCACAAATCTTTTATTTACATTTCCTTCCTGGAAGCAAGTAAGGCAAAAACCACTGTGAGTTACCACATAAGAAAAAAAGATGGCTTCTCTGTCTGCTATCACCTGCTATATGTCTGTGAGCACATGATGCCTCTCCTTCTTTTCTGTTTGTTCTCTCCTGATCTTAGGTAAGTGACTATTCTGAGAGAAGAGTGATCAAGAGTTTGGAGGAGCCAAAGACCCCATCACAATGATACTACAATGAGAGAAAAGGAATCCCAATAACCAGGAGCTATAGATTTGCCCTTTTGGCCACATCTTTGACCCAGCTTACATGTGGATTCCTTGACTCCTGCATTTGCTTCACGCAGTCCACAAGTGAATCTAGTCCGATTTATCCAACGAGATTTTCAGGTAGAAAGATTTACACAAGTCATAGCAAAACTTACATGAGAACCCCTGTCCCTTCAAATTTACCCAATGATAAAACTCTAAGTAGAAGTAGTTAGCCCTAATCTGAGGACCTTAACCTATCAGGGTGAGTACAGATAAGAGCAATGATTCCAGAGAGGGTACTACACATATAATAGGCATAGTCATCTCAAAAAAGGCAAAAATCCTAGGTGCTGATGACAAGGTAGACAATAAGAATCAGTTATGTGGCTATGGTGTCCAGACCTGCTAAATATCTTTGTACTGCCAGCAGCGATGAGGACCATCTCCCATCTCTCCAAAGTACCAGTATCATAAACCAATCATCAAGCTATGTATCAGTAGCAGAATAACTTAAATTATTGTGTTCATGAAGAAAGGATGGAGAATGGATATGGGAGCCAATGAAAGCAAAACAGTTCTTAGTGCACAAGTAGAACACAAAGTATGCCCAGAGTAACATATAATCCATATAAACAACTTTCAACCTTTTGCAACAGGGTCTCAGAAAATTGTTCCCCACAAAAATGAAAGACCACAGAACTACTTTAAAGAAATTTTGGTCAGCCATATTGTCATAGAATCTTAAAATCCTCATGGGTAGTAAGACAGATGATGACTGAGAAGATTCGGATGTATGTGGACTAGTGTGTTTTAGATAAGAGAATCATGCTGGATCACTATATCATGCTGCATGTTCAAGAGAACCTGGATTTTCTTCTGTGCAGCTAGCAGTGCACAGGGCTGAACCTGTGCATAATGGGTCCTCTCAGAATCTCATGGCAAAGACAGATAATTTTTTTTAATAGCCCATAAGTCCTGTGGGATTCAGCCAATTTAAACGCACACCACAACTGACTTCTGAGTCTCTGCCATTTTTCAACAGTTCATGACAAAATGATCAATAACATAAAGGTACTGGTGTATTTAGACATTCTCATCCTATTTGGAGTCAGTTGGGCATTTGGAACAGATCTGAAGTCAGAAGTGGGTTTAGACACTGACTCAAAGGTTCACTAACTGTGTGATACAGGGCAAGTCGCCTAATCTTTCTATGCTCCAGTTTCATCATCTGAAAAATGGGGGGATTGGACTCAATGGCCCAGTGTTCCTTGCAGCTCTAAATCTATAATTCTATGATCTGATGAGATTGGAAGAACATGAGGAATGAACACTGAATGCATTGAGTTGGGAGAAAACCCCAGGTGTAAACATCAATGGAATGATCCAACATGTTCCAGTCATCTTTGAATGGTTGTTAGTGAGAACTGCAGGATGAAGGTCCAAAAGAAGTGATGCCAACCAAGGTAATGGGACGTGACTTTCAGAGAGTCAAACTTACTTCCTCTGAGGGCATCCTATTGTCCAGGGTATGGCAGAAGTTCAAAGTAGATAATGGATAGTAATGTCTTCTTCCTCCTCCTCCTCTTCCCCATAAGCATCATCATCTTCATCGTCATCATTGCTTTCATATAACTCTAAAGTTTTTAAAAGCTTTTCACTTTGCCCTCACCACAACCCCAAGAGGTTGCTGTTATTCGTATCCTCATTTTATGTATGAGGGGATCAGAGGCATAGAGAAGTCAAGAAAATTGCCAAGGGTAGCAAAGCTATTAAGTGTCTGAACGTGATTTGGATTCAGGTCTTTTTGACTCCAAGTCTAGCACTTTATCTACTGTACTCCCTAGCCATTTAACTCATAATTTCATAGGATCATGTGAGCATTGAATACTGCACCACACCCTAAATGATCCAATATACTGCAAAAGATTATTAGTGTTGCTCAAGGCCTAATATTCCGTGGCCCAGAGCTCTATGGTTCTTGAGCCAAGAAAGGACTCAGGAGTTGATGCAGAATAGATTCTTCTTGCATAATATGGCAGCAAATGTAATTAAGAAGTGTCAAACTAGTCTTCTGTATTGTTGACCTAGAGAGAGTAAATACTAACAAGCTTTGGAACTTCTGTATTTAGGCTCCTCGTGGACTGAATGAATTAAGAAAAGCCTAAATAATGTCCTGGTATTAATAAACCCAATGACAACACTGAGCCTGGAGTCAGGAAGACCTGAGTTAAAATCTAACCTCAACCATTAACTGTGTGACTCTAGGCAAGTTATTTAACCTATATTTGTTTTAATCCACTGGAGAAGGAAATGGCAAACCACTCCAGTGGCTTTGCCAACAATAGCCCATGGACAGTATGGTCCACAGGGTCACAAAGAGTCAGACGTGACTGAGTGACTGAAAAACAAAAAGCTGATAGACCCAATGAGTCTGACAAGCACCCTGATGAGAAACAAGCAGTTACATTGTATTATTGTCTTTGTGAAGCCCACTCATTTCTCAAGACTATTTTATTGAAAGTAAGGTTACCCAGTCATTCAACTACATGGTCTAATTTGGTTTTCCACTAAGCTTCTTTCTGTTTTTCTCAGATATCAAAATTTCCGAGTAGGACTCTGGAATTGCTGTAAGTGACTGAGTGTCATGACATTGCTTGGATATTAGCTTTTGTGAGCTCAGACCATGACTAGGTTGTAGTGCTTGCTTAACTAGTTCTTTAATCAAGTAGTGCAATGGTTAATTGAGTCTTCATACCTCCATTTTTGGAGAAGCAGTGTGGAATAGAGGAAAGTATGCTCAATTTTGAGTCATGTAACCCAAGTTCAAGTCTCAAGTCTGCCATTTGCTACCTGCATAACCTTTAAACAAGTCACTCAGCCTCTCTGGGATTAAATTTTCTCACATGTAAAATGAGAAGATTGAACTAAAGTCAGTTGTTTTTTCAGTCATGTGACCTACTTGGGGTTTCTTGGCAAAGATGCTGAAGTAGTCTGCCATTTTCCTTTATTTTACAGATGGGGAAAATGAGGCAAACAGGGGTAAGTAACTTGAGCAGGATCACATAGCTAGTAAATAGGTGAGACTGGATTTGCATTCAAGAAGATGAGCAAATAGGAAGGAGGATGATAATAGGGAAAGTGGTGAGAAGCAGATTTCATGTTTTGGAATAGAGGAAAATTTCTTTCAAGAGGCAAGGCTTCTATTTTTATTACTCCTTTCATGAACTGATGCATCTAAAAGTCAGACAAAATAAGAAAAGAAGCAATGGGGCAATATCTATGTGATCAATAATTCAGAAACTGCTTAGGGGAAGGAACTCAAACATGGTTCTTTAAAAGTTTTCATCCTAAGAGGAGCACAAAAAGAGGTTTAAAAAGGAGTAAATATGTATACAGACCATGACTCAAAAAATAAAACTAAAGAACAGGAAAAAGGTGAAAAAGAATTAAAAAGAAAGACAAATCAATCCTGGAAAAAAGATGCAGAAAAAGAAAAAAAAACTAAGAAGCAAAAGAAGTTGCTGAGGAAAAATGGAGAATTTTGAATTATATGTAAATGAAAGGGGAAAGAAGAGGAAGAAGGAGGATAAATCAGATAACTAATTAAAATAAAGAAAAAGAAATCAGGGTAGCACAGCAAGTAAGAGCACAGGCTCCAGTGTTGAGAAAACCTGGAGATCGAATCCCGGGCTCGGACACTTAGCACCCACCCAGAAACACCTGGCCGTGTAACCTTGAGCAAGTTACTTAACCCCAA
>NW_027185664.1:8857174-8867986 GCF_028583685.1 Petaurus breviceps papuanus
AAAAAAAAAAAAAAAAGAAATCAGGAAGTTAGGTAATACTCCAGAACTAAAGAAAAGTTAATAAAAGGAGAAGGTGGGAGAGAGATAGGTCAAAGGAATGGAGTTAGTTGCCTTAAAATAGACTACACAAAACTATTAAAGGGGAAAAGTATCTATTTAAAAGAGGAAAAATAAACCAAAAAAATATGGGTTTGGGAAAAAATGGAGGAAAATATAAAACTAACTCATAGCTTTAAAAGTGAAAGTACTCAACATTTCAATAAGAGTTCCAAGTTAAAATTAAAAAAAAAAACACTTCACTATCTGCTGCTTATAAGAAACACATATAAAGAGCAATGATATAAACAGAATAAATATGATAAGTTGAAACAAAATTTTACCATGCATTAGGTAAAATAAAAAAGTCAAAGCTGTACTCATGCTTTTATGCAAAGCAAAAATAAAAATTTGCAATACAAACACAGATAAACAAGATACATGAAATTTAGACCAGAAACCAATAGTTATATTAAACATATCCTCTGAATGGCATAGCATCTAAATCCATAAAAGATAAAATTAATTAAATTAGTATAACATGAATGGCAACACAATATTATAAGATGACTTTAACGTTCCTGTCTTAGAGTTAGACAAATCTAATAAAAAGATAAACAGAAGGTAAAATGTAGAATTTCATAAAGTACTGAAGAAATTAGAGTTAAAAAACATCATGCATTCTGAATGTCATCACTAAAACATATTAATATTTCCAAGCATTGGATGGAACTTTAGTAAAAATTGACAATGTATTAAAGCCAAGAAACTGCGACTAACTCTAAAGCAGCAAAATTATTAACACATCATTTATAGACCATCATGCAATAAAATTCAGGGAGCACAAGAAAAAGATATGGACCTAAATGAAAACTTAATAGTGAAATCCTATATAATAAATGGATTAAAGAACATTATTGAAAATAATAATTTTTCAAGATAATAATAATGACGAGATAACTTGGAAATAGTCGGTTAGATGGGTTATGAGAAAATAGGTACTCTTAAACATAATTAATGAAGCTATAAATTAAAACAACCTGACAGAAACTTGGAATTATGCAAATAAAGTAACTAAAATATTTATAGTCTCAAAATTGAATAGGAAAAATTCTACTACTATGTTTATGCCCCTAAGGAGGTTGTTAAAAAATAAGAATGAAAAGAAGGCACCATATACAATTCTGTGTGTGTGTGTGTGGTAGCAAAGAACTCTATATAAGGTAGATGACCATCAGTTAGCAAATAACTGAACAAATTGTGGTATATGAATACAATGGTATATTACCGTATTGTATTGTAAGAAATAAAGAGCATGAAGTCTGTAGGGAAGTATAAAAAGACTTATATGAACTGATGCAAAGTGAAGTAAGAGAAACCTGGGAAACTATGCAAAATGACTAAAAAGGACAATCACAAAACAATAACAAGTGAATATTTCAAAATTATAAAGAATATGCTTGTTCCCAAAAAAGATATTTGAAAAGACATTCTTCCCCACCCCCAATTCTTTTGTGGATCTGGGAAAGTGTATATTGTGGAAATGTTTATATGATACTTTTTGATATTTTTTTCAGGATTTTTTTCTTTTAATAAAATTTTCATTATAGGTGATGACTGGATGAAAACTTTTGAAGAACCATGTTTGAGTCTGAATTATTGTCCACATAGATATTGCCCCATTGCTTCTTTTCTTATTTTGTCTGACTTTTAGATGCATCAGTTCATGAAAGGAGTATTAAAAATAGAAGCCTTGCCTCTTGAAAGAAATTTTCCTTTATCCCAAAACATGAAATCTGCTTCTCACCACTTTCCCTATTATCATCCTCCTTCCCATTTGCTCATCTTCCTGAATGCAAATCCAGCCTCACCCATTTACTAGCTATGTGATCCTGCTCAAGTTACTTACCCCTGTTTGCTTCAGTTTCCCCATCTGTAAAATAAAGGAAAATGGCAGACTACTTCAGTATCTTTGCCAAGAAACCCCAAGTAGGTCACATGACTGAAAAAAACAACTGACTTTAGTTCAATCTCCTCATTTTACATGTGAGAAAATTTAATCCCAGAGAGGCTGAGTGACTTGTTTAAAGGTTATGCAGGTAGCAAATGGCAGACTTGAGACTTGAACTTGGGTTACGTGACTCAAAATTGAGCATACTTTCCTCTATTCCACACTGCTTCTCCAAAATATATATTTGCTTTTTGGAGGCAGGAAGGTAGGGCAACTGGGGTTAAGTGACTTGCCCAAGGTCACATGGCTAGTTTTGTATTAAGTGTCTGAGGTTGGATTTGAACTCAGGTCCTCCTGACTCCAGGGCCAGTGCTGTATTCACTGCATCTCCTAGCCACCCAAAGATAAATTATTTAAAGAATGGTTTGTCTAATAATAATAATAATAAAGTATTCTCCATCTAATCAATAAATTCCCCTAAAAGCCAAGCCAAGAAAAGACAAAGGAAAATTTATTGTGTTCTACTTATTTGGGGGCTACATTGAACCTCATCCCTTTGTCTAACTTTTGATTGGTGCTTAGAAGGTTAGAATAATGAAATCCACAAAGAGTAAAGTAACCCAGCATGGAAGAGCAGCTATTGTCCAGATCTGTTGTCAACAGTGGTGATGCTTCTTTATGTGCAGGTATAGAAGATCTCTGCTCATGAAAGGGTCACTGCACCATTTCTTATGTCAAGACAATTTAGTCTATCTGCATGTATCCATCAAGATTGGATAGGTGTAATGAATCAGTTGATTTTTTTTTAATTCCTCATAGCTCTTTTTTTAAGTGACCCACTTTGGTGTGACATGATTTATGTATAGATTTATGTCCATATTTCAATTGATTACTCTTTTTGTTCTGAAGTTTCTTTTCATGATGGTGTTAAGTTGTTTACATAAGATGAGAGTATATTGTACCTTCTTGATCTACAGGATCATAGATTTCAACCTCAAAATGGGTCATAGGCATTCTTGAGTCTAACCTCATTTTACAAACAAGAAAACTGAAGCACAGAAAGGTTAAGGTACTTGATCAGTGTCACAGTTATTAAATGTCTGAAGCAGGATTTAAATTCAGGTCTTCACTCCCAGTTGAGCATTATCCACTCTGCCATCTGTTAGCTTGTTGTTTTGTTTTTAACTTCTTTTACTCTCAGTAAAATTTGAAGCATTGTGCTGTCTAGGTTGCATATCTTTTAATAGCTTCCACTTAAATAATTGCCAACAAGTATTTTTTCACCAAAGATGACAAAATGGGAAGTTTTAAGGGAGATACATCCTCATATAGCCCTCCAACAATAGCAAATAGAAACATAAGAGAAGATAAATAAAGAAGGAAAATCTGAAAGAAAATTAAAACCAACCATGTAAATTGAGGAAGCTAAAGAAGAATGCAAATACAGTAACATATGTATGTATACTGTAACAAAATAACTAAATTGCCAAAATGAAAGATATCCCAAGAGATGTCCACAAATGGAAAAAATGGCACACTTAAAGAAACTGAATAAGAATTAACACTAGTAGAAAAATCAGAAACGCATTGGCAGAGGGAGTTCCCCATACTAAAATCATTAACAAGCATAATCATCATCATAAAAATAATAGTGATAAAAACAGGTTTGGACCCCAAAAAAAGCCAGCAAAGAAATTAAAAAAGAATTTGAAAACAATCATGATAATTATTATGTAATACTTTAAGGTTTACAAAGTGCTTTTCATATATTGATTCCTTTAATCTTCAGAACAATCCTATGAAGTAGGTGCTAAAACTAAAGTTTAAAATAATAAGAACTAGAGTGGAAATGAAAAGGTTATAAGAGACACAATGTACAGCAGTGAAACAATAGACCACAGTACTACTATTTTTGAAAACAGAATACTATGTAAGGAAAATAACTTCTAAATATCACCATATTTTACCAAGAATTTTAAAACATGCAGAATCAAGCAAGAGACCTGGAGTATATGTCACAAGGCAACAATCTCAGAATTACTGACATGACAGAATTTAAGATGGGAAAAAAAAAACCCAAAAACAATATTATAAGAAATCATCAAAGAAAATTTCCCAAAAAGAGCCAAACAGGAAAATGTAAATAGTAAGAATCCAAAGGTAATAAACTAATATTGAATTTACCTATTCATATCATAGTTAAGCTCCAATATTAAAATGATTAAAAGGGAAAGTATTTTGTGTTGCCAGAAAAGTCAAAGGCAGCCCTAGTACTTGCAGCTGCAGGGAAGCAGGGTTCCTACCTGGTAAGGACCAGAATGCAGACCAGGAGAACCATGACCACACATCTCCCAGAATAACATGATCTTGGAAGCACTGAAATTTTCAGACCCTAAGAAATAGCTTTGAAAATAGTAGCACAAAAAAGCCTGAAGTTGGGCACAGTGCCTCAGCACCCCCAGGTGAGCAGAGACCAACTTTAATATAAAATTAAAAGTGAAGAAATACACTGAGGAAATGAGCAAAAAAAAAAAAAACCTTAGGCATAAAAAGCTACTGCAATGACAGGGAAGACCAATATATAAACTTAGAAGAAGATAAAAGTGTGAAAAGTTACAAGAAAATTCTTGAAAAATATTCATTGGAAACAAACACAACAAAAATTCCTAGAAGAGTTAAAGAAAAAAAGAAAGAAGGGGGGGAGGGCAGAATAATGCAAGAAAATTATGAAAAAAAAACTATCAGCTGATAAAAGAGATACTAAAGAAAATAATACCTTTAAAACATTGGCCTAGCAGTAAAAAAAAAAAGAGGCACAATTATTCACTGAAGAGAACTCCTCTAAAAGCATAATAGGCCAAATTGAAAAGGAGTACAAAAATTTACCAAAGAAAGAAATTTAAAAGCAGAATTGGTCAAATGGGGGGGAAAAGCACAAAAGTTATCTAAAGAAAATAATTCCTTACAAATTAAAATTGGACAGATAAAAGCTAATGAGTCTTTGAGACTGTAAGAAACAATAAAACAAAGTCAAAAATGAAAAAAAATGATAGAAGAAAACATGAACTATCTCAGAAAAAAAACAATCGGTATGGACAACATATTGAAGAGAGATAATTTAAGAATTATCTAAAAGCCATAAGAGAAAAGGTCTAGGTAACATATTTCAAGAAATGACCAAGGAAAATTGTCCCGCTATCTTAGATCCAGAGGATAAAATAAAAATGGGGGTGGAAAATCTACTGATTACCTCCTTAAAGAGATGGAAAAATTAAAACTTTCAGGAATATTATAGCCAAATTTCAGAACTCCTAGATTAAGGACAAAATATTATAAGCAGCCAGAAAGAAATAATTCAAATATTGTGGAGTCATAATGAGGATCAGACAAGATTTAACATCATCCATGTTAAAAGAACTGAGGCCTTGGATTATGATGTTACAGAGGGTAAAGGAACTAGGATTATAACCAAAAATAACCAACCCAGCACAACTAAGTACGATCCTTCAGGAGAAAAAAACAAAGAATATTTAATGAAGTAGGAGACCTCTAAACATTCTTGATAAAATGACCAGAAAAGAATGGAAAATTTATCCTTCATACAGAAGACTCAAAAGAAGCATAAAAATGTAAACATAGGGGGCAGCTAGGTGGCACAATGAGTAAAACGCTGGCCCTGGAGTTAGGAGGACCTGAGTTCAAATCCAGCCTCAGACACTTACACACACACACACACACACACACACACACACACACACACACAAACTAGCCGTGTAACCTTGGGCAAGTTACTTAACCCCAATTGCCCTCCAAAAAAAAAAAGGCAAAAAAAAATGTAAACATAAAAGGGTAATCAGAAGGGATGTAGTAAAACTAAACTATTTACATTTCTATATGTAACTCCTAAGAACTTTTTCATTATTAGGTGGTTAGGTCTACATAGACAGAGGGCATGGGTGTGAATTGAATATGATGTAGTGATATAAAAAAAAGTTAGGATGAGAAAGAGGAATGCACTGGGGAAAGGGGAAGGGGTGAAGTAGAATGGGGAAAATTTTTCTCACATAAAAAAAGGCATGCAAAGAAAAGCTTTTATATTGAAGGGGAGAGCGGGGAGAGGGAGGCAATGTTTGAACTTCACTCTTATTGGAATTGATTCAAAGAGTGAAGAATAAATATACACACACATTTAAATATTTAAATCTATCTCATCCAATAAGGAAATAGGAGGCGAAGGGGATAAGAGAAAAGGAGGTGGTGAAAAAGGGAGGGTGGTTTCAAGGAGTTAGTTGTCAGAAGCAAAATAGACTTTTAAGGAGGAACAGGATAAAAAGAGGAAGAAGCTTAAAAAGAAAAAAATACAATGGAGCAAAAATACACAGTAATCCTAACTATGAATGGGAATAGGATAAGCTAACCCATAAAATGGAAGCAGATAACAGAATGGAATAGAAACCAAATTTCAATGATATGTTATATGAGAGACACAGTTGAAACAGAAAGACACACAGTTAAATAAAGGCTTGGAACAGAATCTATTTTGCTTCAATTGAAGTAAAATAAAGCAGGGTTAGCAATCATGATCTCAGACAAAGCAAAAGCAAAAAATGGACCTAATTAACAGAGATAATCAAAGAAACAACATTTTGATAGAAAAAATACAATGAAGTAATATAAAAAAAAATTTACAAGTTTCTTGGATAAAGTCCGCATTTCTCAAATATATAGGGAAGTTAACCAAATTTATATTAAAAAGCCATTCTCTAATTGATAGTCAAATGATATCTATGAACAGGCAGTTTTCAGAAGAAGAAATCAAAGCTATCTATAGTCATGTAAAAATGCTCTGAATCACTAATAATTATAAAACACAAATTAAAATAACTGAGGTACCACCTCAGACACATCGGATTTGCAAACATAACAGAAAAGCAAAATAAACACTGGAGGGGATGTGTAAAAACAGGAATACGCACGCACTATTTGGTGTAGTTGTGAACTGTCCAACAATTCTAGAAAATAATATGGAGCTGTGACTGAAGGACTATACAACTATGCATCCACTTTGATCCAACAATACCACTACAAGGTCTGTATTTCAAAAAGATCAAAAAAATAAAAGGACTTACATTTACCAAAAAATATTTATAACTGCTCTTTTGGTACTGGTAAAGAATTGGAAATTGAAAAGATATTCATCAATAGGGGAATGGCTGAACAAGCTTTAGTATATGAGTATGATAGAATACTATTGAGCTATAATAAACAATAATGGTATGGTTTCAGAAAAAAAAACATGGCAAGGCCTATATGGAATTATGCAAAGTAAAATTATAAGAACCAGGAGACTGTTGTGCACAGTAACAGCAATGATGTGATGATGATCAATTCTGAAAGACTTGGCTACTCTGATTAATATAATGATCCAAGATAAATCTGAAAGATTTATGATGAAAAATGCTGTCAACCTCAGAGAGAAAACTAATAGACTGAGTAGAAACTGAAGTATAACTTTCTCACTTTATTTATTTTGCTTTGTTTTATGATATGACTAATAAATAAATATGTTTTGCATGCTTTCACATACATAATTGGTATGATATTGTTTGCCTTCTCAATGGGTGGGGGAGGAGTAGGAGGGAGGGTCAGAATCTGCAACTCCAAATTTTTAAAGTGTTTAAAATAGGGATCCAAGATGGCCGTGTAGAAGCAGGAAAACTCCCTGCACTGCCCCCATAACCACCTCAAATACCTATAAAAAAAAATGACTAAACAAACTTTAGAGTTAGAGAAACCACAAACTGACAGAAAGAAACAAATATCTCACTGAAGGCAGTCCAGCAGGCTGGAAGGAAGGGTCCATTGGAGAGTTCTGGGAGCCAATCACACCCCCGTGTGAGTCCAGGGTTTTAGCCCAAGGTCTGCCAAGACCAGCCCCGGTTGGAGGGACATTGGGAGAGTGGATCACCAACAGCTGCGTCAGTGTCTAGAACTATCAACCCATAAATGCCAAAGACAAAGTGAGAGTTCAGTGTGGACTTTGTGGGAACAGGTGGCCTGGGAGACCACAGTCTGGCCTCTATCCCTGGAGGGAGAAGCAGCTGAGGTGTAGCGGCCCCAGCATTGGCTGGAGCCTGGTTGCTTCAGAGCTCCTGACCTGCAGATTGTAGGGGAACCAAGAATCCAGGATGAGGGGTAATCCCTTTTGCTTTAACCTGCTTGGATCTGGATTGCTGTCTACGATGGAGGTCCTGGGGTGTGTGACCAATGTGCCAGAACAAGCGGAGGTTTCTGAAAGGGCACCCAACTATTAGCTCCAGCAGCTGCAATAACCCCAGTGATTTAGGACAAAGCTCTCCTCTCTGGAAGCAGAGTTCTACTGTGGAAAAAGCTCAAAAGTTAAGTTATTGAGTGGCAGCACGATCAAGCAAAGGAAACAAAGCAAGCAGAGCAATCTGACTTTGGATTCCTTTTTTGGGGACAAAAAGGGTCAAAGCATGGAACAGGAGGAGAACAACAAAGTCAGTACTTGTGCACCAAAATCTTCCAAGAAAAATATGAACTGATTACAGGCCATGGAGGAGCTCAAGAAGGATTCTGAAAACCAAATAAGAGAAGTGGAGAAAAAATTGGAAAGAGGAATGAGGATGATGCAAGAAAATCATGAAATGAGAGTCAGCAAGCTGACTGAAGAAAATAACACTTAAAAATAGACTAAATCAAATGGAAAAAGAGGCTCAGAAAGGCAATGGGAGAAGAATGCCTTAAAAAGTTGATTTGCGAGGTGGAAAAAGAATCTCAAAAGTTCAATGAGGAGAATCATTCCTTCAGAATTAGATTGGAGCAAATGGCAGCTAGTGACTTTATGAGAAATCAAGATACTATTAAACAGATCCAAACAAATGAAAAAATAGAAGGCAATGTGAAATGTCTCATTGGGAAAACCACTGACCAGGAAAATAGATCCAGGAGAGATAATCTTAAAATTATTGGACTACTGGAAAGCCATGATCAAAAAAAGAACCTAGAAATAATCCTTCAAGAAATTCTCAAGGAAAATTGCCCTGATGTTTTAGAACCAGAGGGCAAAATAGATCCCAAAAGAAAACTCCTAGGAATATTATAGCCAGGTTCTGGAATTCCCAGATCAAGGAGAAAATATTACAAGCAGCCAGGAAGGAACAATTTGAATGCTATGGAAACACAATCAGGATAACACAGGATCTGGAAGCTTCCACACTGAGGGATCAAAGGGCTTGGAATATGATATTTCAGAGGTCAAAGAGGTGGGATTGAAAACAAGAATCACCTACCCAGCAAAACTGAGTAGAATGCTTCAGGGGAAAATAAGGTCATTCAATGAAATAGAGGACTTTCAAGCATTCTTGATGAAAAATCCAGAGTTGAACAGAAAATTTGGACATTCAGATATAAGAAGCATGGGAAGGTAAACAGGGAAAAGAAATCATAAGGAACTTATCAAAGTTAAACTATTGACATTCTTACATGGAAAAACAATAATTGTAACTTAAGAAACTTTTCTCAGTATACATACATATATATGTCTATACAGGAGAGTATATGGGCATATGAATACATATCATGAGTGTGTGTATATATATATATATATATATATATATATATATATATGTGTGTGTGTGTGTACAGGTATACACAGACAGGGCACAGAACCAATTGAGTAGGAAGGGATGATACTTAAATGTGAAATTGAGAGGTGAGAGAGGAATATAATGAGAGGAGATGGGGAGAGACAGAATGGGGTAAATTATCTCTTATAAAAGAGGCAAGGGAAATCTGTTAAAATGGAGGGGAAGAAGAGGAAGGCAAAAGGGAATGAGTCAACCTTACTCTCATTGAATTTGGTTTAGGGAGGGAATGACATGCACACTAAATAGGGTATCTCACCTTATAGGAGAGTAGAGGGGAAGGGGATGAGAGGGTGGATGATGGAAGGGAGGGCAGGTTGGGGGGGAGGGAAGTTGGAAGCACCCACTTTTGAAAAAGGACAGGGTCAAAGTCGAGAATAGAACAAGTGGGATAGGATGGAGGGAAATATAGTCAGTCTTTCACAATATATCCACTATGGAAATATTTTGCATAGTTACATGTGTACAACCTATATTGAATGGCTTATCTTCTCAGTAAGTGTGGGTGAAGATGAAGAAGGGAAAGAATCTGGAATTCAAAATTTTAAAATCAAATGTTTGAAAATATATTATTTCTTTTACATGTAATTGGGAAATAAGATATACAGGCACTGGGGTATAGAGATCCATCTTGTCCTATTGAAAAGTCAGAGGGGGTATGGGGGGCGATATAGGTGAGAGTAGATTGGGGGAGGGTGTATACAGTGGGATCACTGTTTTGTGTGGTGGGTAGGGGAAAGACAGGGAGAAAATTTGCAACTCAAAATCTTGTAGAAATGAATGATGTAAACTACAAATAAACATAAAATTAAAAAAAAATTTAGTAAAAAAAGTGGTTAAAATAATTAAATTTTTAAAACTTAAGCCTGTGCTTCTTTAAAGTATTATATGTTTGTTTCTGAAGCAATCTGAAAGTCATGATTATGTACCTAACAATTTTGGTGTTTCTGCAGTCAGTCAATAACATTTATTAAGTAACTAATATGTGCCAGGCACTGTGACAAAATATCGAGGATAAAAAGAGTCAAAAGATACTTCTTGCCATCAAGGAGTTTACAACCTAGAGACAAGGAAACAAATATGTACAAAGAAGCTATAGATAGATAGATAGATAGATAGATAGATAGATAGATAGATAGATAGATAGATAGATAGATA
>NW_027185664.1:8867996-8948398 GCF_028583685.1 Petaurus breviceps papuanus
ATAGATAGATAGATAGATAGATAGATAGATAGATAGATAGATAGATAAATGATAATATACACACACATACATATAGGAAGTAAATAAGGGAGGGAAGGCACTAACAATAGAAGGTACTGGGATAGGTTTCTTGTACAAAATTGAATTTTAGTTGGGACTTAAAGGAAGCCAGGGAAGTCAATACATTGAGATAAGAAGGAAAGGAATTCCAGGCATGGGGGAGAGCCAGAGAACATGCCCAGGGCTAGGAGTTGGAATGTGTTGTTCTTGGAAAAGCAAAAAAGGCCAGTGTCACTACATGGAAGAGTATGTGGTGGGGAGTAAAATGTAAGTCTGAAAAGTGAGGAAGAAGAGATTTTGATGGATTTTGAGTGTCAAATGGAGTATTTTGTATTTAATCTTAGAGGTAATAGAAAGCCACTAAAGTTTATTGAGTAGGAGGGTGATATGATTGGAACTGTACTTTAGAAAATTTGGTTTGGTGCCTGAATCAAATATGCCATGTTGAGAGATTTGAGGCAGGCAGACCCACCATCAAGCTATTGCAATCAGAGTGGTGGCCATGTCTGAGGAGAGAAGGGGATATTTTAAAGAGATGTTGCAAAGGTGAAATTGAGAGGTTTTGGCAAAAGATTGGATGGGAGTAAGGAGTTGAGAGATAGTGGAGTCCAGGATGACCCCAAAGGTACAAGCCAGAAAGATTGAGGGAATGGTATTGCCCTCCACAGCAACAGGGAAGTGAGGAGGTAAGGGAGAGTTTTGGGAGGAAAGATAATTAGCTGTTTTGGACATGTTTAATTTAAGATGGCTACTAGACATACATTTTCAGATGTCTAAAAGGCAGTTGAAGATACAAGATTTCAGGTCAGTACAGAGATTGGAATGGAAAAGGTAGATTTGACCATTGTCAGCATACAACTGGTAATTAAATCCATTGGAGCTGATGAGATCACCAAAGGAAGTAGTATAAAAGGAAAAGAGAAGAAAGCCCAGGACATAATCCTGGGGGATACCTAAAATTGTAGGACATAATCTGGAGGAGGAATGAACAAACAAAAAAAAAGTAGAAAAAACCAGAGGAGCAGTCTAATAGGAAGGAGAACCAGGAGAGAGTATCTTGAAATGACATCTTAAAAACCTAGAGAGATGAAAATTATCAAGGTGATTAATTGTCAAGTGATTAACAGGGTCAAAAGCTGCAGAGGGGTTTAGAAAAAGGAATGAGAAAAAGCCATTGCAGTGATTACATATAATTCTGACCACTTTTGATTAAGTATAATATGTTCTTACAGTTTATCAACCTATCATCTAATTATTTCTAAATAAAAACAGACAAGTTTAACAACGCAAAGCAATTCCCAATAGATTTATCACATCTTCATCTCTTCATTTGGGGTCTTTACACTGACCAGTATAGCTCCCTCACTTCATTCTGCCACCCTGTGATCAAACTTCATTAGACGTGTAAACATATGATCAAGATATTAAAAACATTTGCATTCTTATAGCACAAATGTCAGACTATTTGAAAACCATGATTGCCAGTCGTGAACATTTTAAGTCATTTTAAAACCATCGCAGACCATCACCAGCATTCTGCAGAAAAGTCATATTGCCTCTCATCAAAGTATTAAGTTTGTTTTACAGTGTGTACTTCTCCTCTACTTATGTTATTATTCTTCTATCTGGTGGATTTTCAAATGTGTTACTTGTCAACACTGGTCCTCTAGTAGAGTTTCTGCTTTTTTTTTTTTTTTTGAAGTAGCCACCAATTAGGGGAAAACTTTGTGGCTGGCAACTGGAAAATGACTGGCTAAATTGTGGTACGTAAATGTAATGACCTAGTAGTAAAGTGAAATGTTATGTTGATATGAAGAAAAATAAACACTAAATACACAGGGACTTGCATGCATGGGGACTTATCAATCAACTTAAGATTTTTAAAAGACAAGTAAGAAAGATGGAAGCAAGGACAGACAACTGAGGATGAACATGGAAGCATGTTCTCCTGTAAGAATGGTGTCAGGAGTGCTAAAACTCCAAATGAACTGAAACTTGCCAGGAAAGCTAAGGACAAAAAGGGAGGGGAAAAGCAGCAATGGAGAAAAAATAGAAGGATCAAAGATGGGAAAGGCACTGGGCTCAGGAAAATGAGATAATGATAATTGATGAAAGCAGAGTTGCTCAATTATTATTTTTGCTCCTTTTTTTTGGAGGGCAATTTGGGGTTAAGTGACTTGCCCAAGGTCACACAGTTAGGTTTTTTTGTGTGTGTCTGAGGAAGGATTTGAACTCAGGTCCTCCTGACTCCAGGGCTACTGCTCTATTCACTGAGCCACCTAGCCACCCCTGCTTTTTTTTTCTTTATCAAGTAAAATGATCTCTGGATTTCAAAGTGCAGAATAAAAATGACTAATAGGACCTGGAGACCCAAGACAATTAAGAAGAGAGCATCTAGGTTCTCTTCTGAGTAAAAGTCACCCTGGCTATGTGAATAACATTTGCAAGTAATGAAGAACTAATTATTCTAATGGCTGAGCCACCCTCATTGATCTTTGAAAAACCAAAGAGATTGAGATTGGAAAAGGGTACTATTATCCCCATTAAAAAAAAAAAAAAAGGAAGGGAGCAGAGCACCTGCCCTGGAGTCAGGAGGACCTGAGTGCAAATCCAACCTCAGACACTTAACATTTACTAACTGTGTGACCTTGGGCAAGTCACTTAACCCCAATTGCCCTGCCCTACCCCCTCCAAAAAGCAAAAAAAAAAATGTGGAAGAAAATGGATATTATAAACTATAGGACAGTGAACTTGACTGGAATTATTGGAAACATGCTAATTTTTTTTTCCTAAAGGAATGATTAGTGAATAGTTAGAAGTTAACAGTGAAATGCCAAGGTAGTTTCATTAAAAACAGGTCATCTGAGATATAAAGGGATAGATATTATTAAAATGAATAACATCGTTTTTTGTAATAGCAAGGAATTGGAATCAAAGTGTTGTCCATAATTTGAGTAATGACTGAACAAATTTTACTTTATGAATATAAAGGTATGTTATTTTTTTTGCATTTTGGAGGGCAATTGAGGTTAAGTGACTTGCCCAAGGTCACATGGCTAGGTTTTGTGTTAAGTGTCTGAGGCCAGCTTTGAACTCAGGTCCTTCTGACTCCAGGGCCAGTGCTCTATTCACTGCACTACCTAGCCTCCCCAGAGTATGTTATTTTTCCATAAGACAAAATGAATATGATCAGCTCAGGAAAGGATATGTGTGATTTAATAAATTATTGAATTATTAATTATTAGGAAGACTTGCATGAACACAGCAAGATAAGCAAAAACAACAAAGCATTTTATGCACCAATTTCAATGATGTGAACACGATGCAACATTGAAGGGCATCAGAAATCCAATAAACTCCATGGCCAGTGTTAATTGCAGAGGACTGAGGGTTAAATGTATCAGTGCATGTTTCCAAGAAGGAGAAATCCTACTTCTCACCCCCAGCAGCAAGTTAGAGGCCTACAGGTACACAGTAAGAAACACATAATTAGATATAGCCATGTGTTGATTTATTCTACTTAACTATAATTTTGTTATAAGGAAGGGCTCTATAAGGAGATGCTAATGGCATTAATATAAGCATCAAAAATGTATTTTTACAATAAAAATAATAGTGTCTGACAGTCCTTTAAAGTTTGCAAAATGCTTTACAATTATTGTCATTTTAATTTCACGACAAACCTGAAAGGTAGGTGCTATTATTTTTTTTTCATTTCACAGATGAGGAAACTGAGGCAGACATAAGTAAATGGACTTGTTGAGGGTCATACAGAATTTGAGGTAGAATTTGGCACAATTGGAGCAGCTAGGTGGAGCAGTGAATAGAGCACCGGCCCTGTAGTCAGGAGGTCCTGAGTACAAACCTGGCCTCAGACACTTAACACAAAAACTAGTCATGTGACCTTGGGCAAGTCACAACCCCAAGTGCCCTCCAAAAAGCAAAAAAAAAAAAAAAGAATTTGGCACAATTTGAACCCTGGACTTTCTAGCTCCAAATCTCACACTGTGCCATCTCATTACCTAATAATAAGAATAGAAGAAAAAAAAACTAGTTATATACAACTAAATTTTATTTTGACAGGATTATAAATCAGGGATAGATCAGGGAAGTCCTATATATGTTATTAATCTATATTTTGTCACTGTTGTTTGTCCTTTTTTGAAGAGGGCCAATGACATCACAGGATATCTCAACACATTTGTGAATTGGATATAAGTGAGGCAGAATTGCACAAAGTTGTCAGTCTCCCTCTCTCTTCCAGAGTCATCAAAGCATGTGGCAAAGTCCTTTATACTATTCTCATGGAAAATATGGAAATCATTAAATCTATAAATCAACAAAATGGTTATCATTGCCTATGCTAGAAATAGTGCAATGGGATAAGGAATCAAAGGGGAAAAAGTGAAGGAATTGACAAAGACCTCACACTCTAACTGTGGAAACAATATGTACCTATATAAGTATATTCAAAATAAATGTAAAATAAAGTCAAGATAGATAGGGAGGGATTGTGTCTGGATTTGAGAGATAAAGGAAGACATTGTATATAAGGTAGTACTTGAGCTATCTTGAAGGAAGTAAGGGATTCAGTGGGGTGGAGGAAAACTCGGAGCATGGGGTCTTGCATCACAAATGTACTTCTCTTCCAAATTTTCTGGTGGTTGATGGAGATGGGGAAGGGAGACAGGGGGAGGAGACCAATTAGAAGCCATTGCAAGAGTCAAGGTGAAACATGATGAAAACCTGCACTAAAATGGTGCTTATATGAATAAAGAAAAGGGGGTAGATATGAGAGACATTGCAGAGGCAAAAACAATAAAGATTTGGCAATTTATTGTGTAAGTGTGTGCCTGTGTGTGTCTGTGTGTGTATATGTATATAGTGAGGGACAAAGAAGAGTCAAATATAAAGATAAGGCTACACACATGGGAGACTGGAAGAGCAGTGAGACTCCAGAAAAAGAGGAACATTTGGGAAAAGGGTAACTTTGAGGGGACATGACGTGTGGGAATAATGAGTTCTATTTTTGAAGGTGCTGAATCTGAGATATCTGTGGATATTTTGTTTGAAATGTCTAACAGATAATGATAATGTAGGACTGAAGATCAGGCAATAAACTATAGATAGAGCTATATCTGATGATGTATGTGTATCAAAGTGTCAAAGGACCTTGCCCATGTGTCAACATAAGCATTTGCATATATTTAAAAAATATAAAAGAAATTGTTAATAAGCATAAAACTTTGTGAGCTCGTATGAGTTTAGTTTTTTAAATATGTTAGATGTTTTTTTAAAAAAAAGAATATCCCTTCCAGCTCTAGATCTTTGATTAATATTTTGGCCCCAGCAATTCATAAAGAATCTCCAGTAAAGAATTGAGGAATGGTCTCTGTGTAGTTGCTAATATCATTTATCACTGAAGAATTGATGTAAATTTCAAAGTGTATAATAAATCCACAAGAACTTCAGAAGCTAATCAATTATCGAATGCTAAATCAAACACACACAATACATATATACACACATGTCAGTATGAAGTGATTCAGTGGTACTAAAAACACAGCCAAAAAGATATTTAAGCTTCAATCATAGAACATCCTAAGTAACAATTAATATACTTTCTTCAAAAACATGCATTATTTCTTCATTTTCTTCCATGTGAAACTTTGATTCCTAATATGATTTCCCTTTGGTCTCCGCATTAAATACTTTCTCATGCATATTTACAAGAGAGATTTTAGCAATACTCTGTCTCCCATGTTCTTCTCAAATCTACGACACAAGCAGTTTTCAGAAAATGGGAGACCCAAAAGCATCAACTCCTATCCTGCCAGCCATGCCAAGTTGTTATTCCCTGGAAGTCCTTCCATTTTCGCTTACTGGGAGTTATGGAGTAACACAGAGGAAATGTTGATTTAGTAAGGTAATTTATTTGCCCATGTAGCTACAGCTAGCACTCATGATGAAAAAGGTTATAGCAGGAAAAAAAAAACAGTAAAAAAAATTCTCTACTTCACCTAAAAAGAGAGGACTTCACAATCACTAAAGACCACATCCCACTCTCCTTCCGTTCCCATAATGCTGGATGGTGTTACTCTTCCATTTCCCTTCACTGTCACTAAAACAACAATTTAATATACCTACTTTTGGCATCCCTGTGTCTACTTTTGTGTTTCTTTATTTTAATATCACGGGATCAAAGATCACAGATTTAGAGCAGAAGATAAATTATTTGGGCTAACTCTTGGTAATGTTAATGGGATATAAGATCTTCCCAGCCTATTAATAGGCCTCATGTGGAGCCCCTTAAGGGAAGCTTGCTTCGGGGAGACTTGCTTCTGAAAGGAAGGCTTTCACACTTTTTGCTAATTTCTAATTAGGCACTGAATCAGGAGGGCTGTGATCCCTTCCAGTTCTGAGAAGCATATATATATATATATATATATATACTCAGAGTTGGCATTTTGCTTTGAGGGCTCACTTAGGAGGAAGATCTTGTGATTCCCTGGTCGAGATTCTAAGTGGCCATATGTTCAGAACTCCCCAATTGCTCAGATGTAAATTCCCTCTCAATCCAGTGATGTATGTAAAGTGTGTGGTTGATTCAGGCAGTCAGAGCCCTGTCCGTTGGTCTTTATTTCTCTCTTGTATTTTCTCTGAAGTTCAGGGTGCTGACTTTTGCCCTGAACTAGTACATGTAATTTAAGAAAAACTCTTGACCCCTTAAATAACTGTCTTTCCTAATAAAGCAGGTCTAAGAACCTGTGTGAGCAGCCATCATGGGCATGCCAGCGTGGTGGCTGCTATACTCTTTCATTTTACTAATGAGGAAACAGAAACCCTGAGAAATATTGACATGTTCATGGTAACTATAGATTGGATATTTTGATCCAAGAGATATCTCAAACTTAGTACATCCAAAACTGAACTCATCTTTCTTTCAAAAGCCACTTTTCTCCTGGACTTTCCTATTAATGTCAAAGGAAGCACTGTCCTTTTACTAACCCAGGTTTGCAACCTTGGTGTTAGTTATCCTGGTCTCCAATCAAAACACATATCCAATCTGTCTTCAAGTCTTATCACTCCTCTCTCCACAACATCTCTCACATCTGCCCCCTTTTCTCCACTTCCACAGTCATTATCCATGTTCATGTCCTCATCACCTCTTATCTGAACTATGGTAGTTAATATCACTGCACCAAGTCTCTCCCCTCATCCCCTCCCCAATCCCCCTTAACATAACTGCCAAATTGATTTTCCTAAGTCACAATTTTGACTATGTTATTCCATACTGAATAGACATTCTGACTTTCTATTACCACTAACAATAAAATATAAATTCCTCTGTTTGGTATTTAAAATCCTTCACAACCTTTCTCCAACCAACCTTTCCAGTCTTATTGTACATTATTCCCCTCCACACAAACTGTCCAGCTAAACTTTTCTTCTGGCTCCTCATGTATGGCACTCTGTCTACCACCAAAATGCCTCTGTAGAGACTCTCCCCCAAGTCTGGAATGTTCTCCATACACAGATCCATCCCTTATTACCTCTCATTTCTTTTAGGTTTTAGCTCAAGTACCATCTTCATAAAGACCTTACTAACCCCCCATAATTAATGCCTTAGCCCTTCCAAATCATCTTGCATCAATTTCATAAGTGCCTATGCATGCACATGTTGTCTCAAATGACTACACCATAAGCTTGTTATAAATAAAAATTGTTCTCACTTTTTGGGGGTGATATTTCCATAGCCTATCACTGTGCTTGGCATGTATTCAGAATTCAACGCTTATTGATTGATCTCAACTAGCTCCCTGTTAGTTTGGTATCGGATGGATAGCTTCCCCCACTCCTCAGATCCCCTGCTCCTTTTTGTCTGAGGTTGTCTGATTCTTTGTTCC
This sequence comes from Petaurus breviceps papuanus, assembly GCF_028583685.1. Classification (NCBI taxonomy): domain Eukaryota; kingdom Metazoa; phylum Chordata; class Mammalia; order Diprotodontia; family Petauridae; genus Petaurus; species Petaurus breviceps. The sequence continues at coordinate 8,875,964 of NW_027185664.1, forward strand.
TAAGATTTGTCTTGTTACCACATGCATTTCCTGAAATAAAATGGTCCATCAAATAACAAGACTAAATAGTCCTAAGAATAAACAAAAGGCATCATTTCTAAATTCTGTAGAATTCTATCCTTGAATCTGGGTCAGCTCTGTCCTCTGGTTCACCTCTATCTTCCTCCAACCAACCTGGGCACTTGTGTATTCACATCTGCTGCTTGCAATTTCTTTCCATCCTGATTTGCCATAAGAGTGAAGATGATGATATTGATAAATTTGGTGTTCCTATTAAGATTATATGATGATTCTTTAAATATTTCATGGTTGTAGGTTTTATGTTTGTCTCACAGACATCCATCCATCCATCCATACACACACATACACACAACAGCACCTAATTATATTTGGAAGGAAGATGAAGTAATTAAGTATGTAATTCAAAGCTGGTTAATTCTATGTTCATTTTGTCTAATCCTTTGCTTATTGATTAATAAGGTGCTATAGCGTTTAAAAATAAACTCCACAGTAACTAAATCAAAAGGATTACAAATGTTAAGATGGGTTTTTTAAATGGGTATAGTAGCATGTAGTGAAATCTTTGAGAGGCCCTAGAAATCCCTTAGGAGTGATCCATGGGCAAAGGAAATAACATTAATCTTGACTTTTTTTTTTAAAGTCAATTTGATAAAATACCTATTCTTCCACTCTGGCCTTACACACCTAGAAATCATTTGTCTTCTAAGAAACTTCACATTCCAAGATTATGGCAACTAGAACAGTGACTCATGTCTCATATTTCTATTTCATGTGGTTTATGACTTCAGCTAAGGCCATGTTTTACATGAAAGTTGTGTACTCTATTTTACCTTTTCTTCCTCTGGTAGTCTGGCTCATAGGTCTGGAAAGAGCAGCCAAATGTTCTCAGGATTGTTGACCTCCAAGATAATAACGCACTTTGACAGACTGAGCCAACCCCTTTACTCATGTAGTCCTTCAACAGCTGCAAATGTGTGCCCCCTTACACAGCTTCTGTGCTCCTTTTCCCCTGTTTGCCATTTTAATGGAATGAATATAGTTGACTCTAACCCCCACAAAAGGTGGTATCTCACATCTGATCCCTTAAGGAAGAAGTTCCTTGAAGTCTTACCACGACAGAAAACTTGCAATTATTTGGTACTGGTTTGGTATGTTTCAGTTTCACTTAGATCTCAAAATAGATTAACGTCAGGTCATCATCACCATTGGATATTCTAATTTGGGATTTCTAGGGAGCACAGCATGGTCTCTACCAGAAAACTATACATTTTTATGCATTTTCTATTCTCCAAACCTCCACTGATAATGCCCTCAGATTTCCTTCTCAACCTATCACTTTCCAAGACATTTTGTTGGCTCGTTAAAGATCTTTTTTATTCCCCTGACTTGTGGCTAAATATCTGAAAAGAAAATAGTTATAATTTACCTTCATAAAATACGCCAATCTAAGTTAGAATTTTGCCATTTTAACCAAATCCTCGAGCATTTTAAAAATGTAATCAAATCCCTAAAATATTTCCAATGATTAAGAAAATTTGACATTTTGCATGAAAACATTACTTGTTAAATACAGGAGAGCTCAGATTGGATGATCTTTAAAAGTCCCTTACAGTTCTAATTTTCTATGATTTCACATGATTCATTGGGAAATAAGTTAACATAGTAGATTACATAATAAATTTAGAACTATGTGTCTACAAATACAATACAAAAAGCCCAGGTATTTGATGACTATTTTGTGTAGAGTACTAAGCCAGGTGCTGGAGGCAACACAAATTTAGATAAGACAGTCCTTACCCTCAAGGAACTTAGTAGTGGATAAGAGACCAACACAGATAGCAAAATACACAATATTATATGAGACTGTATGGATGAAGGACTTCTCTTGGAACCTGCAAGACCTGAATGCAAATTCTTCCTCTCACATATCATAACATATCATAAGTGACAAATTAGTATCCAGTGACCTCTTAGTACCCAGAGAATTCCCTGAGACTACAGATTAGCAAAGTTTCTGATAAATTTAGATAAAAATTTTCCATACTAAACATTCCTTATATGGATGAAACTACAGGCCCTAACCAAAACAAACAAACAGCACTGTAACTGCTCTCAAGATGATATTTTAACTACAAAACAAAATTCAGTGTTAGGTTAGTCTAGAACTCTAACAAAGAAATAGAAAACTAAATTAAGAAGATCAACATGTGCTTTGTGGAGCTAATAGAATTTGGTATGAAGGTGACATTAAGATCTCAGTCAAACATAGACCCTCAGAGTGACTGTGCTCTTACCCCTACATAGAGTTCCAGGAACCAAATCCTATTTTCTTTATGTCTCCCTTAGCAGCAAATAGTTGTTTTTGTTTGTTTGTTTGTTTGCCTTACTAAAGGTGTGTTGAATGAAATTTTTGAATTTGATCGGAGGGCTCTATCTTCTTGTGGAGTTTTATCAATGTTGCTTCCACAAATCACTGAACACAAATGGTGGGATAAAGTCATTCCATGGCAATTAAGTCTAAGAGATTATTAAGCTACAAACACTGAAGGAGTGCTCCTTTAGTCAACAAAACTGTCCTTATCTGTCTGAGTATGTTTATAGATTAAGAGAAATATATAGTGTCGAACATCACGTTAAATCTGTGGATATAGGGCTAGGGTACTACAGTTCAGTTGTTTCTAATGCAGAGAGATGAGCCCTTTGAATGAACTGTGACCACTTAATGGAGGGACAAATTTCCTATGTGCTCAGTACAGAAGGGAATTTTATTGGTTCCCCCACTGAACTTTTCAGCAACCCTCTTCCCCTTTCCTCATCCTGCCCCCATCAACCCAATGCACACATGCTAATCACATCAAGTAGCTCATCTCTGAACAACAAAATGAGGAAATGGTTATGTGAAGCTAGAGGAGAGTGGATGTTGTTTTTAGTGGTCAGCATTTTGTTAAAAATTGGATATTGTTGCCAGATCCTAATTTAGATGCTTAGCGATTGTAATTCTGCATGAAAATTGGTAATAAAATTTATGCTTCTACTAGCTTCTATCCCAGATAATCAAATGTGATACAGTCATAGAGCATATTACTTTATAATTTTACTCTTGCCAACACCAAATTGAAAAAGTATATTTCTCATCTTTTAAGTGGAAAACCATTCCATTTTTCCAGATGTTGGTATTTCAGGAAATATTAAAGATCTCTTGTTGAAATTTTTAGAAGTGATCGCTTTATTGTACATTTTACACTGCTAGTCAAGCTGTCATCACTACCTATGCATTTCCATAACTACCTACATATGCCCGATTTCTTGAGGAGAGAAATTCAGTGATGTTAGCTTGCCTGAAGTTATATGACAAGTCAAAGCCGCCAAAAATGGAAAGCATGGAAATTCTCTCTTGAAACACAAACCCCACATAAAATAGCACCTTTAATGGAATTAACTTTTACCTACCATATGCACTTCACCATTCTTCAGGCACCCTTTTCAGCAGTACACACTGCTCACAGACATGCAATCATGGCAAGAATGTTACTAGATAAATTTAGCCTGGGAACAAGGAAAATATGATCTAATAGAGGTAACCCCAAATAAATTGAAGGTATTGAATGATGTGGAAATAGGGAGACTTCTTGCCACAGATTCCTTCTCTAAGTAGAGGCCTTGACAGAATACATTCTGGTTCATATTTCTAATGAAAATGTGAAACAGAAATCTACTTTTCCATCCCAACTGGGTTTCTTCCAAACATGCTGCCTTTTCCCTAATGAGTTGGAATTGTGTGCACCATTAAAACAGCACAATACATCCTGAAATGCTGACATTTCATTTTTAATTGAAATCAAACAGAAACTGTTCCACTGGGGAGTATGAGAGTAAACCAGACTTTTGATAGAAATTAATAGGGGAGAGACTGAAATACTTTTCTCCCTCATAAAGTACTCCACTGTGGAAAACTGGCAGCCCTTATGCCTGATACTGAGATTATCTTGGGGATTACATGTTGTGAAAAGAATACATCCTTTGGGGCGGAAAGAGAAATAATATCTGCATGGACATTTTAAAGAAAGAAATGAAAAACAGTCTTCTGCTTTCTTCTTGAAAACCACATAAACACAGAGTATAAGGAAAACCTGTTGAATTTCATCCACAAGGCATTGGAGATCAAGGACCAGAGAGTTTCACATGACAAACTGACTCATCAATACAAATATCCACAGAAAATTCACAAGATGGTATGTACATTGTCAAGTGTATCTAAAAAAAAATACAAACTTTGTACTTTGAAGTACATAAATGACTGAGAATACAATGTTCACTGGGATGAGATAAATTGCTGATTAATGATACGTTAATGACCTCCCTGGACCATGATTATTCACATCAAGAGTTGAATTTACCCCCATCCAAGAATAGCATCCATTCCCAAATCAGGTCTCACATTGAATACCTAAAATTTCATTACAAACTTTTATTTTGAGTTCCAGTTTTTTCATATTCTTTATACTTTTGTCAAGGATAACAAAAGGAATCCTTAATTTCCTGATCTTCTTAAATTTCTTAGTCTTTTTGTAATGTTATCCATCCATTCATTCATTGGGGCAGCTAGGTGGCATAGTGGATAGTATGCTGGACCTGCAGGCAGAAAGATCTGAGTTCAAATCCAACCTCAGACACTTACTAGCTGTGTGCCCCTGACCAAGTCATTTAATTCATTTCGCTTCAGTTTCCCCATCTGTAAAATGAGTCGTAAAAGGAAATGGCAAACCATTCCAGTATCTTTCCCAAGAAAACCTAAAATGAGATCATGAAGATCTGGGTATGATGGAAACAATAAAACAATAAAATCCATTCATTATCCATTTATTGAATATTTTACAATATTCTTGCAACAGCCTTTCCAACTACTAAGGAGTAGTTGAGCCTGATTAGAATCTATAACTCCATATAAACTAAAATAAAATAACAATTCAAAGAAAGATTTAGACTTAAGGTTGGATTGACAGTTCTTTCTAAATATGTGGGACTTCTTGGACTTTAGAGGAATATCTGCTTTGGGGACAGAAGTATAGCAGAAATTAGACCTGGCAGTTAGAACCTAGCTCCAATAACAACCACTAACCAAGTCAACTAAAAACATTACAAAACAAAACAAAAAATCTTATTTTAAAATAAGTGAAGAGAGTAATACACATTTATTAACAAAAAATTCTTCCTTCCATCTCTGTCTGAACACTATACTCTTGCAAGATTCACTTCATTAGAATATTTTCATGTGCCCTTTGGATCATTCTAATAAAAGATGCTGGGGTCACAAGTTTGCCACAGTTCTCTTACTGAAAGAAAAACTCACTTTTTATTAGTTTTAGGAGGGCTTCTCCCCCAAAGCATCTCCCCTTTTTGATGAAGGAAATTACAATATGTTCTGAGATGTTTAAAATCTTACTCATAAGTTCTTAAAATCTCCCTCGTTCAAACTGTCCCAGCTTGACAGCCCTGCAATAACCATTAAATATTAAAATAACATTAAAGAGCAAATGCTCAGCTCATGGATTTAGCTGCAAAATTCCTATTCACACTAATGGGAATCACACAGATAAATCCCCATGCACTGCACTAAAAATTTACCCCCAAGGATCAGACAGAGCTCAGAATGTGATCAATCCATTATATATAAAAAAAAAAGGTTGATCCAGTACCAAATAAGAGTCATTAGTATTCATTGAATTCCAAATACATATGATCATCTTAGATAACCAGATTGTGTAAGATTTAACAGCATATAATTTTGCATTACTGTAAAACCAATTTGTGACATAAGAAAAATCTAAATACCAAACATAACTACATGATTCAGATTTTTTAAAACATCTATGCAGTTGGAAAATATTTCATTTTTGAAGACTTGATAGAGAAAAGATCTAATTTTTGTGCTTTTCTAAAGACTTCATGATCATAGTATTTACTTCTTTGTGTACCTCCTACATGTGCCTGGTAGAAAGTAAAAATCTAGGAGATGATTTGTGCCTGTAACTATAATGCCTCACAAAACACCTTGTGCGTGGTAGTTGTTCATTATATTTGTTAAATTGAATTAAATTAACCATCAATAAGAGTTGAGAACTTGTATTGATATTTATTGTAGGAGGTAAAAAAAAAAAGACAGAAAAAACCTTCAATGCTTTCTCTGAATTTGTGGTCTCATTGATGTGGATCCATTGATGTAGATATTTCCAGACACAGATCAGACCCTGTCTGTTCCTGTCATGCTATATATGACTCTTGTCCACATGGTCCAGTAAATCTACCCCAGGGAATGGGTTAGGGTCTTTCTCTAGCTCACTTGGCATGTGGGCTGTCCACCACTTATCTCTTCTCATCTGTGACTGGCTCATCAATTTTTCAAGTAACACATTTCTATGATGATTTTCTTTACACCACTTCTTCTAAGCAAATTATGATGTGTTATAGGTTTGTCATTCACTTCTCAGTTACCCTTTGGGTATAGCATCACTAGAAGATATTGGCATTCAAAGGATTTTCCTTTGTTTCAGAAAGAAGCTATGGTCATCCCAACGATAATCCAGTACACTTTTTCTATTCTGGTTAAATTCTCCAAAAATGATTAATAGTAACAATAACAACACCTTGAATTTATGCAGAGCTTTTCATTTGTCAAAGCTTTCTCCCATCTATTATTTCATTTTTAGACATTGGAGTCCCATAAAGTCACTCTAGGAGCAACATCTTTTGTTAAAAAAAAACACATACAAACCTGTAGACAGTAATGCATAGGATTTTTCCTTGTAATGAAGACCTAGGTCATCTCAAAAACTGGTATAATACACCAAGAATCAATTAGTGTTACCATACAAAACAAACACTGTTTTCCAAATAAGTTCCTTAGGGCTGTCTCTCCTGTCTAGCACCATAAATGCTTGTAAGAGTCAGCCTGGTGCAGCAGAATCAAAGGGCCTAGGGAGTACTCATTGTCCTCGGCTTCAGTCATAGTCACATAAGCCTGAAAGAGTCCATTCTATGCCTTCCCCAGAGCTTCAGAGGTTAAATCCCAATCAGATCCAGTCTCCCACCCCACTTCTTCAACTTCACATTTCTGCTGTCTGCCCCTATGAGGACTTCCCCCCCCCAATACCTCATCCTGTGTCTACCTGTTATGAGGCAAGCCATCAAAACACAGCATCATAAATTGTCATGAGGTTGGACCTTGAACAGCCTAATTACCTCTCTCAGCAGATCTGTTTTGAACCACTCTACCTATAGTAATCATATTTAACAAACTAGGATTACTCTTACCACTCATCTCCTTCATTCCTCCACATGCTGTTGAAAGGAACCAGAGAAAACCATAAACTATTCTTCGTAGGTCCATTACAAATAAATCATTTCAAACAACCTTTCCTTCAATGGGGGTCATTTTTTTGTACCTCCCTAGTTGATTCACTTTGCCGCTCACCACATCAGCTCTTTCAAATTTTTCATTCTTTCTTCAAACTTTCCACTGCACTCTCTCAGTTGAAGACTATACTTCATACTTCACCAAATAAATTAAAGCCGTTCTCTCCCTGCTTATCTCACACACTCAGACATTATCCCCCATTATCTCCTTTATTCTGCCTTATATGATTATGCAGTTCTTCTCCTTGCCAAGGCAAACTTCTCAACATGCACCTTTGATCCCGTCCCCTTGTGTTTTCTCCCATAGATTATACCCACTCTCATCATTCCTCTCTCTCTAATCTTCAATCTTTTCCTTTCTACTGACTCCTTCCTTGTTGTCAACAAACATGTTTATATCTCCCCTATCCTTAAAACAATCTTTGAGTGACGTAGCCATTCTCACTAGCTATCATCCCATATCTCCTCTCCTTGAGAAAACCTTCTACACTAGGGTGCCTCCACTTCTACTCTCCCCCTTTTAAACTCTCTTTGTTTGGACTTTCAAAGTCACAATTCAACTGAAACTGCTTACTCAGAAGTTATCTGAGATCACCTAATAGCTAAATAAATTATCTTTTCACAGCCCCTCTCCTTCTTGACTTCTTTTCAGCCTTTGGCACTTTTGATCACCTCTTCTCCTAAATACACTCTCCTCTCTAGGTTTATACACCTCTCTCCTGTTTCTATTTCTACCTTCCTGGCCACTCCTTAATCTCCTGTGCTGGATCTTCAGCTAGATCATACCCACTAAACATGGATGTCAAAACATTGTCCTAGACTCTCTTCTCACTAGATGATGCCTCAGTTAATGATCTCATTAGCTCTCATGGATTTAATTACCATTTCTTTCATATAATTCCAAGATCACTATAGCCAACTATATTTTTTCTTCTGAACTCTATTCCCAAATAACCAATTGCCTTTTGGACATCTCAAATTTAATGGTCCCTAGACATCTGAAACTCAACATGTACAAAACTGAATTCATTATGTTTCTCCTTCAAATATTCCCCTCTTCTCAACTTTTTTTATCACTCTCATGGCTATTGCCATTCTTCTAGTCACCCAGGCTTGCAACTATGGTATCACCCACAACACCTCACTCTTATTTATTTAATTTAACCAATTTGTTTACAATTCTTGCCATTTCTACCTTCACAGTATCTCTGATACATGCATCTTTCTCTCTGCCCACTATGCACCCTGGTACAGGCTCTCATCACAATGGGGATGGACTATTGGAATAGACTCTAAATTGATCTTCCTTCTTCAAGTCTACTACATCCCCCTCCACTCAGCAAACAAAGGAATTTTCCAAAAGTACATTTTCCATAAATATCATTGACCCTGAGATCAAATATATGCTCTTTGGAACTTTTGAAAGACCTTCATAACAAAGTTCCTACCAATCTTTCAAGTTCTTTAATATTTTATTCCCTTACACTCATTCTACAGTTTAGTTATACGGGCCGACTTTCTGTTCCTCATGCAATACATTCCATCTCCAATCTTCATTCCTTTGCCCTGCCTGCAGTACTCTTCCTCTCTACCTCTTAGTCTTACTGTCACTTTATCCTTTCAAGGCTCAGATCAAATCCCAAATTTTGTAGAAAGTATTTCCTGGTCCTCTCATTCTCACCACCAGTGATTTCCCTCCGAGATTACCTTCGATTTACGGTGTAAATCTCTCACAGGTGCATAATTATGTGCCTATTGTCTCTCCCATTAGAAAGTGAGCTCCTTGAGAGCAAACATTATACTTTTACCTTTCTTTATCTTTAGTGCTTAGCACTAGGGATACATGATAAGCACTTAAAAACAGGCATTTACTAAATGAATAATTACCCTGAGTATGAACCCCAAATCTTTCAGTTACTACCTAAATGACCTGGTACAAGTCATTTAATCTCTCTGGGCCTTAGTTTTCTCTTGTGTAAAATGATGAAGGTTGGACATGTTGATTACCATAGTTAACAAAATATATTACATCATTGCATATATTCGCTTTCACTAAGTGCTGTATCCTGCATTCAGACTATATTGTGCTATACTTTGGGTTACATAAAATTCTTAGGAAATCTATTCATTTTAACTATTAGGTGATATGTATTAAACTGATATGCCAGTGCCCATACCACCCACCCCCATCTTACTTATAACACTACTGCTCCCCTCCCTTCTCCCTTCCCCTTGTTTAAATAAAATATAGTCCCTGTCCTGATAGATATCTCATTTGGGGAAACATCCATAATTTTTCATTAGCAAAATGCTGCAATCTGTTTGTGCCCTCCAAACATCTCCGCATTGCCCTTTGGGTTCTATCATTGTAATTCTTTTGATAGCATTGCATTTCATGATACAGAGCTAAAAAGTAATGGACAGTTTTGGTGTTAAAAAATGGGTTGATCACAAGATCAACAAGAAATATTCACCTCACATTCTCTCAAACTTCTTTAAAAAAGGGGTTATGACCAAAAAATGTATCTACAAATATGTACCTACAAATAACTGTGCATATACTGCATACAGGTCTTGTGCCCTGATACTTTGAAAAATAAGTGATTTTATTAGGAGCAAGAATTACTCCACAGGTATAGACTATAATCCCTCCAATTCTACTTTTGGTCCATTTACCCATAAATTCTATTCAAAGGATCTACCCAATATTCCACAAACCTTTATCTTGGGTTTTATTTTCCTTTATTTTAATTTAGTTTTTACTTTTATTTACTTTTATTTTACTTCATTTTTTTAGTATAAAGGCAATATTAAGGTACCAATACAAGTTGCATGTCACCTTCATTACAGTTCAGTACCTCAGCACTAGGCCTACACCTCACTTTCTGGCCAGTCCCCATACTACCCACTCCCATTCTACTTATAACACTACTCTTCCTCTCTCCTTCTCCCTCCCCCTTTCTATTGACCTCCATATGTGTTGTCCTGCTCTCTCAGAGGTAAGCCCTTTGAGCACAGGTACACATGTTTGCTTATACTTATATCTTTAAATATAGCACAATGTCAACACATAAATAAGTGCTCAATCAATCTTTTTCTGGCTCATCCTCTTTTGAAATCCTGAGGCAACAAGGTAGAGTGGTGAATAAAGAAAGCATGAGGGCTGATATGAGAATGACCTGGCATTGTTATCTGCCCCACATGAAGAGAAGCTGTATCACCTTGGTAAGTACTTAAATTCTCTTGACTTCAATTTCCTCACCTGCAAAACATGGGATAACAACAGCACTTCCTTAACAATGTTGTTGTGAAGATCAAATGAGATCTTATATATATTACATAGATGTTTAAGTGTTCATTGGATGAATGAATAAAAATATGAAGATGGAGAATAATGATTATAAGAGATAACATTTATTTAGCAGTTTCAAGTTTGTAAGGCAATTTAGATTATCCATAAAGCAACAATTTAGATTATCCATAAGGTACTTTATATTTTGCTATATGTTATTATAATTAATTTATGTATGTTTATTTTACATTACATGTACAGTACTTTGAAAACCTGAAAGTACTATACAAATGCCATCCATTATATTATCTTACATCTTTATACTCTCCCTCATTCATTCATTCATGCAAAAAATATTCATTATGGTTAAGCACTGTGCTAGATGTTAAAGGAAAGGTAAAGTTTAAATAAACCATAGTTCCTGTCCTTGTAGATGTCTCATTTGGGGAAACATTCATAATTTTTTATTAGCAAAATGCTGCAATCTATTTGTGCCCTCCAAATATCTCTGGATTTCCCTTTGGGTTATCTGTCAGTGTAATTCTTTTGATAGCATTGCATTTCATGATATAGAGCTAAAAAGCAATGGGATAGTTTTGGTGTTAAAGAAATGGATTTAGAGGTGGCTAGGTGGCACAGTTAATAGAACACTGGTCCTAGAGTCAAGAGGACCTGAGTTCAAAACCGGCCTCAAACACTTAATACTTACTAGCCATATGACCTTGGGCAAGTCACTTAACCCCAATTGCCCTGCCTTCCCCCCTACAAAAAGCAAAAAAAAAATGGGTTAATAAGACCACGAAGAAATGTTCTCCTCTCAAACTTCTCCAAAAAAGGGGTCATGTGCAAAAAAAAAATTCACTGTATCTATTCTAGGACAAAAAGAACCCTAAGAAGGAAAAAATCCAATGAGTTAAAAACAGAGAGGAGAAATCCCTAACCTCTAATTCCCTATCCTATACTACAGTAGGACTCGACAAATTGACTAAGAAACTTGCAATAGAACTCAACTCCACTCCCTGTCACTTCCACTGAATGACATGGAAAATTAAAAGGCACAAGTTTGTCCTGGCTGAAACATGTCCATGGCATGAAACAGTAGCACTCTGTGCTACAAAAGTTCACCAAAAGAACTGAGGAACAGTGGAAACTGGGGAGAATATATGTTATTTGGCTATGTGATATTTCATTAAACCTGAAGGGAAAGAGCTCAGCATTTATCTGTGGTCAATTTTGTCACCCAAGGTATCACTTGACATGCCCAGGGAAGGTGGAGGCTAAGATAGATTTCAGGTCCAGCCTCTAGAAAACAAAAGAAAAAACTTTTCTCTGAGTAGAAATCATCAGAAAGTGAACAATAGGGAAATATAAAAGAAAAAAAGAGTGAAATTACTAATGATATCAGGAGAGAGAAGACTCAGGTAAGACCTTGATTATAAGTAGATAGACAAAGAGGTAAATTAGTAATAAGAGAAGGTAGCATTATCTCAAGATCAGCTAAGAGCATCTAGACAACAATGAATAAATATTGCGAAACAAAGAAAAATGAATCAGCGCCTGTTATGTCAGAGGAACCTGTGGATTCTCAAGAAGGTTTGGAATCTAAGCAGAAGGTTCCTGAGCAGTTAAGAGATAAATAGGACTTCTGGGAGCCAAGATGGTGGAATAAGCAGTAAATCACTATAACTCTCCCAAATTCACCTTGAAATAACCATAAAATAGAATAGTGGAGTCATCAGAAAGAGAGTGTCTTTTAAGTCTTTTAAGCTCAGAAGACTTGAAGGATCAGCAAGAAAGGTCCATCTCATTTGGGTAAAGGGACAGTACAGTCTAGGACAGGAAACACCCAAGCAAGCCATCAGCAAGCCTCACCTCAGCAAACCAGCAGGAGATCCTGAGCCCCAGTGTAGTGGAGCAGACAAATGCCAACACCGGAAACACCCAGGTGCCTTAGCGTAGCCAGGGGAACAGATAGAATCCAACTCAGAGAACCACCATGTGCTTCAGTGTAAGACGTAAGTAAAGTATGGGCAAGAATGCATCCTAAATAGACCAGAACTTCACATGCTTCAGGGCAGACATCCTTCAGGATCCACACTTCCACTTGCTTCAGTGTAACCTTGGGGAAATGCAGAAAAAACCCACCCAGCCTCAGCACATGGCAGATAACACCACTAGCACTCCAGCTCAGCACCAGGTAAGCTACCAGACCCCTACAGCTTCCAAAAGTGCCAGCTACCTCAATTCTACCCTGTCAATACAGCATCAGACACAAGGATCCTCCATGAGCTTCTGGCCATCAACACAGCACCAGGTAAAGAGCCAGGACCTGCAGACATTTGCACAAGAAGCCTGAGACAGAGCCCCTTCCACCTTGGGAGCACAGATCAAATTTAAAAGAAAGAAAAAAAGGACCAAAAAGAGAAGGAGAAAACACAAGGAGAAAAAAAATCTGACGACAGAAAGTTTTATGGTGACACGGAAGACCAAGACAAATTCGGAAGAGGACAGCAGTGTCAAAATGCCTATGGATTCTTAACCCCCAAAGAAAAATGAGGAGTGGTCTCAAGCCCAGAAAGCACTCATGGAAGAGCTCAAAAAAGAACGTAAAAATCATACAAAGGAGGTAGAAGAAAATTGGGAAAAGAAATGAGAGTAATGCAAGAGAATTATGAAAAAAGACTCAACAGTTGGAAAACTGCTTTAAAAGTAGAATTGGCCAAATGGAAAAGGAGACACAAAAACCCACTGAAGAAAACCAACTCTTTAAAGAGTATAATTGCACAAATGGAAAAGAAAGTACAAAAGGTAATTGAGGAAAACAACACCTCACAAGTTAGAACTGGGCAAATGGAAGCTGATGACTCTATTAGACATCCAGAATCACTCAAACAAATGCAAAAGTATGAAAAATGGAAGAAAATGTGAAATACCTCATGGACAAAACAACTGACCTAAAAATAGTTCCAGGAGAGACAATTCAGAATCACTGGACTACCTGAAAGCCATATTCAAAAGAAGGACCTGGACAGCATCTTTCATTAAATTATCAAGAAAACTTCCCTGATATTTTAGATCCAGAGAGCAGAATAGGTACATTGAAAGAATCCATTGATTACTTCAGGAAAAAGATCCCAAAACAAAAATCCTAAGGAATATTATAATCAAATTTCAGAACTATGATGTCAAGGAAGAAATGCTATAAATGTCCAGAAAGAAATAATTCAAATATTAGGTAGTCACAATCAAGATCACACAGGATCTGGCAGCTGCACCATTAATGAATCACAAGTCATGGAACATGATATTTTGGAGGGCAAAAGAGCTAGGGCTGTAAGAATCACTTACCTGGCAAAATTAAGCATGATACATCAAGGGGAAAGATGGTCATTCAACAAAATAGAAGGATTTCAAGCCTTCATAAGGAGAAGACCAGAACTGAACCAAGAATTTGACCTCCCATATCAAGGCCAAAGAGAAGCATAAATATGTAAAAAGGGAAAAGGAAACATGAGGGATACAACAGATGATACTTGTGCTTCTTAAAAATTGTATCACTGGGGAGCAGAGCCAAGATGGCAGAGTAAAAGCAGGGACTTGCTTGAGCTCTCCCCTAAATCCTTCCAAATGCCTGTAAAAAATTACTCTAAACAAATTCTAGAGCAGCAGAACCTGCAAAATAGCAGAGTGAAACAAATTTCCAGCCCAAGATAATCTGGAAGGTCCACAGGAAAGGTCTATTGTGCTAGGCTGGGAGAGGAGCACAGTCCAATGCCAAACATGACAGCCCAGACCAGGCCCTAGCAAAGCTAGAACAGGCCTCAAGAGAATGAATCACTGGCAGCTATGGCAATTTCCAGATTTCTTAACCCACAAACACCAAAGACAACTTAGAAAGTCAGTATAAAATGTCCCTTGGACCTAGGTGAGAAAAGAGTGTGGTCAGTCCCGTCCCAGCAGCAGCAGTGACTTCCCCCACAGACAGTGGGGGGGAAGGGGGGATCAAGTGACTGATCAGAAGGGAATTGCAGAGATCTCTTTGCTGCACTGCGGCAGGATGATTTTACTTTACCCATGCTTGGATCTCAGTCACGGTCCTAGGTGGTATTCCTGGGGTGAGGAGGAGCCCTGGAGAGGCAGTGCTTCTGATAGCAGTAGAGAAAGAATCCTCCTCACAGTTCCAAAGCAGAAGAGTGCTTGTGGTCACTGGCAGACCAGAGCACAGATGAGGAGAGGAGTAAACACTTCTCCTTTAAACATACAACCTTGGAAGAACTGAAAATTTGCTGATCCCTAGAAATATCTCTGAAAACAGCTACACAAACCCCTAAAACTTGAGAAAATACACTGCCACACACACTGGAAGCAGAGTCCTACCTTAAAAAAGAGCTTAAAAGTCAATTACTTGGCTGGGAAAATGAGCAAACAGCAGAAAAATCAGTCTATAGAATCTTAATTTGGTGACAAGGAAGATCAAAACATACAACCAGAAGAAGACAACAAAGTCAAAACTCCTACATTCCAAGCTTCCAAGAAAAATATTAATTGGTTGCAGGACATGGAACAGCTCAAAAAGGATTTTGAAAATCAAGTAAGAGTAGCAGAGGAAAAATTGGGAAGAGAAATGAGAGTGATGCGAGAAAATCATGAAGCATGTCAACAACTTTCTGAAGGAGACCCCCCCAAAATACTGAAGAAAATAATAGCTTTAAAAAGAAACTATCCCAGATGGCAAAAGAGATCCAAAAAGCCAATGCAGAAAAGAATTCCTTAAAAAGCAAAATTGGCCAAATGGAAAAGGGAATCCAAAAGCTCACTGAAGAAAATAAGTCCTTAAAAATTAGAATGAAGCAAATGAAAGCTCATGACTTAATGAAAAATCAAGAAAATTATAAAATAAAACCAAAGGAATGAAAAAAAATAGAAGACATTGTGAAATATCTCACTGGAAAAACAACTGACCTGGAAAATAGATCTAGAAGAGATCATTTAAAAATTATTGCACTACCTGAAAGCCATGATAAAAAAAAGAGCCTAGATATCATCTTTCAAAAATTTATCAAGGAAAACTGCCCTGATATTCTAGAACCAGAGGGGAAAATAAATAATCAAAGAATCCACTGATCACCTCCTGAAAGAGATCCCAAAAGGAAAACTCCAAGGAATATTGCAGTCAAATTCCAGAGTTCCCATGTCAAGGAGAAAATGTTGCAAGCTATTGCAAGAAATGATTCGAGTATTGTGGAAACACCATCAGGATAAGACAGGATTTAGTAGCTTCTCCATTAAGGAATTGAAGGACTTGGAATATGATATTCAGGAGGTCAAAAGATCTAGGGTTAAAACCAAAAATCACCTACCCAGCAAAACTGAGCACAGTACTTCAGGGGGGAAATTGACATTCAACTAAATAGAGGATTTTCAAGCTTTCTTGATAAGAAGACCAGAACTGAATAGAAAATTTGACTTCCAAATACAAGAATCAAGAGAAGCATGAAAAGATAAGGAAATTAAAATCATAAAGGACTCTTTAGATTGAACTGTTTACATTCCTAAATGGAAGATGATACTTGTAAATACACACACATATGTACATATATGTACATATATAAATATAAAGGAGGGGGATAAGAGAAGGGGGAGAGTAATAGAATAGAGGGAAGACTGGGGGAAGGGGTAATCAGAAGAAGGAGATATATATATTTCTAACCAAAGAAAATATAGGAAGCAATTACAGTAGGTAAAATAGATAAATTTATTTATGAAACTGAAAAGCTTCTCCACAAACAAAATTAGTATATCTAGGATTAGAAGAATAGTTAAATGGTTAAATTCTGCATTAAATGTTAGGTATCTGAGATATATAAACATTTTAAGGGGAGAGAGAGGGGGGGGATTTACTTTTTTTTCCCTAGCTCTCTAAAGTAATTCTTTTATAATTTGATTGGTAGGCACTGAAAAAGCAAAGTAATATAGCTAGTATCATCACTTTTATTCTATATGAAAGGCTTAATAATGAATAACACATATCTCTCCACTTTTTTCTCGGTATTTCTGTAGAGTGCATTATAGATCTAATCATTTAGTTCATATCTTTCTTGGTAGGTGGATTCCTAAACATGAAATCAGTAGTTTTTTTATTAGAATTTATTTTTCTATCTTGCAATATTTTTTCTGGTGATATGTAAAAAAGCTAACACTTCATATTATTTTATTTTACATCTGGCTACTTTGAGATTATTGATATTGACTAAATTATTGACTGGTTTAATTAATAGGCTTTCTAGGGCTCTCTACATGAACTTTAATACCATTTGCTCTTAATTAATGCTTTTTCCCTCAGTTTCTTTTTTCTGTCTCATAGCTATCACTAACATTTCTAGAACTATATTAAGTAATAATTGTGATAATTGGCATCCAAGCTTTGCTTCAATTTTATTGGAAAGTTCATTACATATAATGCTGCCTATTCATTTTAAATAAATACTATTTATGATTTTAAGACAGTCTATTTATTCCCATGTTTTCCAGTGGTTTTAACACAAATGTTTTTTGTAATTTACCAAAACACTTTCCGCTTTTATTGACATACTCATGTGCCTTTAATTGGTTCATTTAATTAATACGAGCTATTATATGTTTTTTCTCCTAATATTGAACAAACCCTACCTTATTAGAATGTATGTTTTTGGTTTCATACCTTATTTGTTCATTTTTATTGAAACTTTTTGCATTGATATTTATTAGGGATATTTGGCTATACTTTTTTCTTTGTCTCTCCTTAGTTTGAATATCAAGGTCACATTTGTATTATAAAAGTAATTTGACAAGTTGCTTTCTTTTTCTATTTTTTTTTTTCAATTTATGCAATGTTAGAATTAATGATTCTCCAAATGCTTGATAGAATTCACTTGTGAATCTATCCTTTTCTGAGTTTTTTTTTTCCTTTGGGAGTTCATTTACAGGTTATTCAAATTCTTTTAAATTCTCTCATATCCTACTAATCTAAGAATTGTAATTTTTGTTTGTTTGTTTGTTTTTAAAGCACTTGGGGTTAAGTAACTTGCTCAAGGTTCCACGGCCAGGTGTTTCTGGGTGTGTGCTTAAGTGTCTAAGCCCGGATTCCATCCCCAGGTCATCCTGACACTGGGGCCGGTGTTCTTACTCGCTGCGCTACCTGGCCACCCCTAAACAAACTCCAATTTTTTTTCATAGATCATTTTTCTTGCTGATCTTGTTAAGAATTTTTATTTTTAAAAATATTCATCTATTTCATTTAAAGTGCCTGTTTCTCGGTATATAATTGTGTGAGACATGTCTAATAATTTCCTTTGCTATTTGTTGTAAATTATCCTTTTTTAATTTTTTATACTATTTGGCTAGTTTCTTTTTTTGAGGGCAAACAGGGAGGCACAGTGGATAAAGTACTTCTGCATCTGGTGTCAGGAAGTCTCAAATCAGACTTCAGAAACTTGCGAGCTGGGTGACCCTGGACAAGTCACTTAACTTTGTTTACATCAATTCCTCATCTATAAAATGGGCTGAAAAAGAACTGCCAAACTATCCCCAGTATCTCTGCCAAGAAAACCCCAGATGGGGTCATAAAGAGTCAGACAAGACTGATAACAACAGAGCCCTCATTTTAAAATCAGACTACATTTCCCCCTCAAAAAGCCCAGCTTCTAGTATTATTTATCAATTTAGTGAGGTTTTCATGTTAAATTTTGTTAATCTATTCTTTGATTTTTATAATTTCTATTTTGATATTTAATTGGCTTCTATTTTCTTTTCTGGAAAAATCTTTAAAAAATTTTTATATTTGAATACCTAATTCATTGGACTTTTCCTTCTCCTTTTTATTGATGTAAGTATTCAGAGATAAAATTTTTCTCTTCAAGAATATTGTGTCTTTATCCCAAGTGTTTTGGTATGTTGTCTCACTGTTGTAATGTACTCTAATAAAGTTTTCTTTGGTTCCTGTAATTTGTTCTTTGACCCATGAATTCTTCAGGATTTAGTTCTCTAGTCATTAGTTAATTTTAAATCTTGTCTTCAAATTCCCTTTTTTGAATATGATTCTTACTGAATTGTGATCATAAAGGCTGTATTTCATTTTTTGCACCAGTTTTTGAGGGGTTTTGCCCTAATTCATGATCAATTTGAATAAGGGTAACATTTGCAGCTGAGAAATTTTTATGCTACTTTCTATTTTTTTTTCAGTAATTACTGAAGATCTTTCATATCTAACTCTTCTAAAATTCTGTTTAGGTCCACAACCTTTCTCTTGTTTATTTTTTAAATTAGATTTCTAAACATCTGAAATAAGGTAAATTGAGTTCTCCACCCTTACGGCTTTGCTAATTCTTCTTGTAATTGTTTAAAATTTGTTTGTTTGTTTTTTTTAACAAATGAGTACTTAAATTATGCATACATATTAAGTATTAATATTTATGTTTTTCTGTTATATTTTTAAGCATAACATAGTTTCCTGTTTATTTCTTTTAATTGAGACAATTTTTGTTACTGCCATGTCTGAAATCATGGTTGCTACTCCTGATTTTTTGAGTTCGGTTCAATAATAGATTTTACTTTAGCTTCTTATTTTAACTCCATATGACATTACAAGTGTGCTTCTTGTCAACCATGTATTGTTGGAGTCTACTTTCCAACCCAATCTATTTTCCTCTTCCCTTTCATAGGTGATTTTGTCTATTTACATTCACAATGATGATTGTTATTTAGGCATTCACCTCCATTCTATTATTTCATATATTTTACTCTTTGCTCCCCCTACCCATTTGTATGAAGATGAAGAGGAGGGGGAGAAAGCAGAGTACTCAATATTAGTGATCTATATTTGGGGCACTCTGTTGCCATTCCACCGTCCCTCTTCTCTTCCCTGCACCCAGATACCAAATCACTGATTCTTACAATTTCTTTCTTTCCTTTTAAATGTCCCATTATGACCCATTCAAGGTTAGAGTTTCTTTTAATTATAACTAATACATATCAGAATTTACTCTCATGCCCCACTGTCCACTTTCCTGCTTCTATACTATTTCATTGTTTAATTAAATATATTTCTACACCAAAGTTTATATGAGTATCTGTATGTTCTACTGTCCTTTCACTAGTTCTGATCAAAGTGTGGTTCAAGTGATTCTATCTTCCTTGCTTGTATAGTCTCCTACTTGCACACCCCAATTGTATTATGTCATAAATCCCTCTCTTTCTTCCTTAGTATAATACTTTTTCCCTTCCTTTTTTTCTTCTTTTGAAATAATCAGAACAGCAAAGACTACGTTCAGGTCTTGCTTTTTTATCATCTACCTCTATGAACCTTGATGACATTAGGGTTTGAAGGAGACACTTTTTTTTTCTCTCTGTTAGAATGTAAATGCTTCATCATCATATACTCCTATCCAATTGTTCAATCATCTTAGCTTTTTATATTTCTCTTATTTTATATTTCTTGTTTTTTGCATTTCAAAGTTTCTATTAATTTCTGATGTTTTCATTAACAATCAGTCTTTCATTAAACATCTTCTTCCCCCCCCCCCACAGGATTATACTCATGTTAGCCATTTAAGTTATTCTTGGATGTGATCAAGGGTGTGCTAGTAAGTATTTAATAGGCAGCTCTTTAAAACTAAAAACGTACACATAACACACCTTTAGGTTATAATCTGCATAATCTAGACAATAACAAGACAGTAAATCAAGTCTAATTTTGTAGCATTTGCTGATTTCCTAGTTGCATATGCTTGCACTGAAGATTTGACAGTCTGCTCTTGGAAGCCAGTAAAAGCTAGATCCAGCACAGCTTTGGTCATGAAATTATATCTTTTGCCGTTTGGAATAAAATATTCTAAGTTTACCTTTAAAATGTAACTGTCAAATTTTGTGTGTTCTTGACTACAGATCCCCAATATTCAAGCTCATTTTTTTTTCCTGGTCACAATATCTTTTCTTTGACCTAAAAGATCTCAACTGTGCCTATGACATTCTTGGGAATTTCAATTTTAGTATTTTTTCAGGATGTGATTAGTAGATTCTTTTTATTCTTACTTTGTCCTCCTGGTTCTGATAAGCCTAGGTTTTCACTCATGATTTCTCAAAATATTTTGCCCAGGGCTTTTTTTTTTAATCAATGATTTCAGGTTGTCCAATAATTCTTAGATTGTCTCTCCTTGAACTGTTTTTTTTTAATAAGTTATTTTCTTTATGAGATGCCTTATTTTTTTTCTTCTGTTTTTTTCAGTCCTTGCTTTTGTTTTAATATTTTGGATTGTTTCATGCAGTCATGTAATGGTAAAGGAATTTGAAGATCTTCCCCGCCCCTTAAAAGACCTATGTGAATCTAAAGATCGTCCCTACCCTTTAATAGGCCTATGTGATCACATGGAGCCCATGGTGGGAGGAGCTTGCAGAACAGGTAGAGTAGGAAGGGTGAAGCAGGAAATCAGACTGAGACAGAGCTGGAAAAGAGAGAGAGCAGACAGAACAGCTAGTGTGAGTGAGAGAGGGAGGATTTTTGCCTGGGGGAAATTGTTTGTGAGGATGCCCAACTGAGGAAAGGCTTGGGGATGTCAGTGCTCTCTGCAATGGTGAGGTATATGAACTTCTTTGTTACTACGGTGGAACTGGCTCCCTAGTGTTTGAATAAATGTCTTGGATTCATCTTCAAGGAAGAGAGTCTGTTATGTCTTGCAATTCAAACCTGGGAATATACCTGCATATTCTTAGCAGCTGCTTTGGGTATCACATTGGCAAAATAGGTCATTACTATTGTGTCATTTCAACTTTCAGAGAGTCTATTCCTTGAATAAGTTTTTATTCCTCTTGAACTAAATCTGCTCATTTTCCTTCTAAATCTTTCCTTAAGTTCTCAAATTTATTTTTCTAATTCTTCCCTCCGAAGTTCATATTTCACTTACAATGTCACTTTTAAACTTTTTTTTTTGCTTTTATTTTTTGGAGGGGGGAGAGTAGGGCAATTGGGATTAAGTGACTTGCCCAAGGTCACACGGCTAGTTTTGTGTGTGTGTGTGTGTGTGTGTGTTAAGTGTCTGAGGTCAGATTTGAACTCAGGTCCTCCTGACTCCAGGACTAGTGCTCTATTCATTGTGCCACCTAGCCACTCCTACTTTTAAACTCTTGCTTGTTTCTTCCAGCAATTCTAGTTTTCCTTGAGGCCAACTTGTGTTTTTGTTTGAAACTTTGTTTATTGATGTTGATGCAATAACTTTGCAACATTATTCTCTTTTGGATGTGTTTCTTTTGTATCAGATTATGTGGTATTTCTTTATCAGCAGTTTTGTTGTTTTACTTAATGATTTGTTTCACTACCTTTTTTTCCTGAATTGGAATTTTGTATTAGGTACAGGTTCTAGACACCTCTCAAGAGTATGGTGAGGTCTTCTTTAGTCCTAATCTCTATTATCTGGTGTTCTGTTGTTGCTTTCTATACTGAGCATTGTGATCTTCAAGGATCACCAGTACAACTCAAGACAGGTAGCTACCCACCTTCAGGACCTTAATTGGTCTGATCTTGGGAGTGGTATGTTAACTCTTGATCTGAGCTCTGTAGATTCTCATCGTAGTTTTTGAGCTAAGCAACTCAGGAATAGGCATAGCCATTGCTAGACCACCAGTGGATGACAACTTTTAGCCCAAGCCCCATTATCTTCTGGCTCAAGCCCCATCAGCTAACTAGAAGGCTCCATAAGTTGGGAGCGACAAAATTTAGACACCATGGTTAGAGCTTCTTGCCCTAATTGCAGATCCTAAACCCTACTCTATGATGAAGGTAATAGTTGCTGGCTTACCCTTGGTTCATATTCCTTGCCTTATGCTATTACTGCAGGCTCTTGTCAGAAAGCTCTTCATGGGCCTTCCTACCTTGAGCCCTTCCCCAGTTCCCACAGCTGTCTGCCTTTCTCCCTGTGCTGACCTGGGCTGGAAAAATGGCCCACTATGGTTTTCTCCTCTAATTTCTTGATCACTATTTGATCTGGTGTTCTCCAATCTTTGTTGGAGTAGTTGTGGGAGGGTTTACTGCTTTCTCTTACTCAGCTATTTTTGGCAGTCTGACAAAGCCCATTTAGTTTCAAGGTGATGCTTTGGACTTAGAGGAAAACCCCATATTGCAAATATATATTGTATCAGGAAGACAAATGAACCTGCTTTTTGTTGTATATTATAGATCTCAGAGACTATAGTGGGCAA
Organism: Petaurus breviceps papuanus; assembly: GCF_028583685.1. Taxonomy (NCBI): domain Eukaryota; kingdom Metazoa; phylum Chordata; class Mammalia; order Diprotodontia; family Petauridae; genus Petaurus; species Petaurus breviceps. The sequence goes on from NW_027185664.1 coordinate 8,898,918, forward strand.
CAGCTTATAATGGCTGGTTAGCTTTAGCTTTGTAAGGAAAGGGATTCAACATAAGTGAATGTTTTAATAAGGTGACATTATCATAAAACATTAGGTATTAACACCTCAAAATGTCAATATTACAGGAAAAGGCTAAATCATCACTAATGTTATCAAGGAGAAGAACAAGAATTTCCTGAGTTTTCCTTAAGTGTCTGAACAAATGTAACCTTTTTAATGTAGAAATTTTGCTAACAGACCTGCTGTTTTTCCATTAAGTGTACCCTGGTGAGCTAAGGGAAGAGTGGGGCACATTGCTTTAGTTCATAGATCAACAATTAGAGGCACAGATTTGTAGTTTTTAGCAGCATTAACACTCATGAGTACCTTTGTTCACAGGTGTTAGGAATCACCACTTGAGTAAAAGGCTGGGATAGGATTTCAAAATTCAAGTTCAGCAATGAAGCCTTAACTAAACGTTATATTCTACAGTGAGGTTAAACCAACACTCAGTGATCATGAAAAATCTTTTTTCCCAAGTCCATTGATTAAGTTGAATTTCAATAATTAAATTTTAAATTCAAGTTACTTGGCACTTTTCTCTTACTAAACCCTTTATGAAATTAATTAAGGACAGATAGTGAGGTATCTCTATTACGCTTATTTTAAAATTAGAAAATGGAACCAAAGAAAAATGTTATACCTTCTGGAAGATCTAAAATCAACTCAAAGTCCCTAATTTCAAAGATTATGTTTGCTCCACTAGGTAACTGTTATTTCCTTAAGAAATTCCCCCATTATCCACCCTCCCCCCCCCATTAAATTTTTGGCAGGTCTCTTGGCAGACCTCATTTGCATGTCTTATCATGCTAGGGTAAAGAGGCAGCCTGAGGCATGGTTAACAGAGGAAACACTTTGGAAATTTTGTACTCACTAGAACAACACTGCCCTAACAATAGTACTAACCTTCACATATTTCATTTATCTTATGTATTCCTAAAAAAAATTAAGTACAGGTCCTATATGAAATACAGTTCACCTCTTTCATGATCCAATGGTTATCAATAAAAGTTATATTCTGGATAAGACATTTCAGAGTCAAGAAATAGAATTTAATTGTTCATACCCCTTGGCATTGTGATCCTACTCTTGAGCATATACTCTAAGAATATTAAAGGCAGGAATCATGATGTTCTAGATACTAAAATATCTTTAGAAGCACCTTTTGTGGTAGCAAAAATAAAATAAAACTATAAATGAAGGGTGCCTATCTTTACAAAATATGGCATATGGGGGAAAATGAATATTGTTTCAGTATAAAATGAATATGAAGAATTCAATTAAATAAGGGGAATTTCATATGAATTTATACAGAGTAAAATAAGTAGAATCAAGAGAATAATTGATACAATGTCCACAGTGACATAAAAAGTCAACATGAAAAGGCAAAAGGATCTATATTAAAATGGAAATGACCAATCTTGGTCCCAGAGAATAGATTATGGAACTACAGGATCTCAGAGTTGAGAGTGTATACTCAGAGGCCATCTAAGCCTACCCATACCTAAGCTTCTATCAATTTTATTGGTTTTTTCATAAAACCAGCTCTTAGTTTTATTTATTAATTCAAGTTTTCTTAATTTCAATTTTATTAATCTCTCCTTTGGTTTTCAATATTTCTAATTTAGTATTTAATTGGAGATTTTCCATTTCTTGTTTTTCTAGCTTTTTCAATTGCATGTCCAATTCATTGACCTCCATTTTCTCCAATTTATTCATGTATGCCCTCGGGGATAGCTGCATCCCACAAATTTTGGTATATTGTCTTATTATTGTCATTATGTTGAAATTACTGATTATTTCTATAATTTCTCATTTGACCCACTCATTCTTTAGGATTAAATTGTTTAATTTCCAGTTAGTTTTTAATCTGTCTTTCCATGGCCCTTTATTGCATATGATTTTTATTGCATCATGATCTGAGAAGGATGCATTTAATCTTTCTGCCTTTCTGCACTGAATTGTGAGGTTTTTATGCCCTAGTACATAGTTTTTGAGTATGTGCCATGAACCACTGAAAAGAAAGTATATTCCTTTTTCTTCCCACTCAGTTTTCTCCTGAGATCTATCATATATAGCCTCTCTACAATTCGATTCACCTCTTAACTTCTTTTTTAAACAATTATGTTTCTCAGGGATGGAGCCAAGATATTGGAGAAAAGGCAGGAACTTGCATGAGGTCTCCCAAATTTCCCTCCAAATACCTTTAAAATACTACCTCAACATAAATTCTGGAACACCAAAACCCACAAAAGCATGGGGTGAAACATTCTTTCCAGCCTAAGACATTTTAGGAGGATGGCAGGCAAGGTCTACTGTACTGAGGTGAGAGTGGAACCCAGTAAATCAGGAGCAGGCCTTGGAAATGACTGAGACAGCAGGGATAGCAACTGCTTCCAGAACTCACAATGCACAGATGGTAAGGAGGTCAAACAACCAGTCAGAAGATTATAGGATTCCTTACTGGCACTGGGGCGGGACTCGGTTTCATTGCCCCTACTCAGCTCTGGGATGCCGTCCTCAGTTGTCATCATAGGAGAAGGAGGGGGACAAGCACACCAAAGTTTGTGATGGCAAGGGGGCAGGGGTCATAGTCATAATTCCAGGACAGGAAAGAGGGCTTGTGGTCACTCACAGACCAGATCACAGGCCAGGAGGGGGTAAACGCACTTGCCCTTTGATCATACCACATGGGAAGAACTGAAAGCTTAAAGATCCCCAGAACTAGCTCTGTGCACAAAAGCTCCAAAAATTGGGAAAGGACACCCCCCACCCTGCCCCATTTTAACATAGAGTCAAAATTCAAGAAAGACATTGGGAAAAATGAGCGAATATCAGAAAAATTCTGACTATAGAAAGTTACTACAGTTACAAGGAAGATCAAAACACACACTAAGAAGAAGACAACAAAGTCAAAACTCCTACATCCAAAATCTCAGAGTAAAATGTGAACTAGTCTTAGGCCATGGAAGAGCTCAAAGGGCATTTTAGAAATCAAGTAAGAGAGAGAGAGGAAAAATTAGGAAGAGAAATGAGTCACCAGCTTGGTTAAGGAGGCACAAAAATACCAAAGAAAACAATGCCTTAAAAAACAGAATAGGCCAAATGGTAAAAGAGATACAAAAAGTCCAATGAAGTGAACCCCTTAAAAGATAGAATTGGCCAAAGGGAAAAGGAGGTGCAAAATCTCACAGAAGAAAATAATTTCTTAAAAATTAAATTTGAAGGGGGGGGGGTGGCTAGGTGGCACAGTGAATAGAGAACCAGCCCTATTGTCTTCATTGGACTTTTTGTATTGCTTTTACCATTTGGGGTACTCTGTTTTTTAAGGTGTTGTTTTCTTTGGTATTTTTGTTCCTCCTGAATCAAGCTGGTGACTTTTTTCCCCCTGATTTTCTTGTATCTCTCTCATTTCTCTTCCTAATCTCTTCCTAAAAAAATACTGGAGGTTAGTATCATTGTTAGGGCAGTGTTGTACTATTTGAGTCAGGAAGACCTGAGTTCAAATCTGGCCTTAGACACTTAACACTTACTGGCTGTGTGACCTTGGGCAAGTTGATTAACTACAATTGCCCTCCAAAAAAAAGCAAGAAAAAAAATTAAATTTGGACAAGATGAAGCTAATGACTTTATAAGGTATCAAGAAACAATAAAACAAAATGAAAAAATAGAATTAAATTTGAAATATCTCAGTGGAAAAACAATTGACCTGGAAAACAGATCAAGGAGAAATAATTTAAAATTTTTTGGAGTGCCTGAAAGCCATGATCAAAAAAAAAAATAGGGAAATGGATGAATATTTACAAAAATACAATATTTGGGAAAATTAGTGAAGGAATCCTACCAAATTCTTTTTATGACACAAATATGGTACTGATACCTAAATCAGAAAGAGATAAAACAGAGAAAGAAAATTATAGACCAATCTTCCTCATGAATATAGATGTAAAAATTTTAAATAAAATATTAGCAATAAGACTACAGCAACTTATCTCAAGAATAATACAAAGTAGGATTTATTCCAGGAATGCAAGGATGGTTTAATATTAGGAAAACCATCAGTATAACTGAACATATCAACAATAAAACTAGCAGAAACCACATGATTATCTCAATAGATGAAGAAAAGGCTTTTGACAAAATACAACATTCATTCCTATTAAAAACATTAGAAAGTATAGGAATAAATGGAGCCTTCCTTAAAATAATAGGTAGCATCTATTTAAAGCCATCAGCAAATATTATATGCAATGGACAGAAGCTAGAAGCATTTCCAATAAGATCAGCAGTGAAACAAGGGTGTCCACTATCACCCCCTTATTCAATCTGGTCCAAAAATGTTAGCAGTAGCAATCAGAGAAAAAAAAGAAATCAAAGGAATCAAATTAGGCAAAGAAGAGATCAGGCTATCACTCTTTGCAGATGATATAATGATGTACTTAGAGAATCCTAGAGGATCAAGTGAAAAACTACTTGAGACAATAAATAAATTTGGCAAAGTTGCAGGATATAAAATAAACCCACATAAATCCTAGGCATTCCTGTATATTTCTAATGAAATTCAACAGCAAGAGATAGAAAGAGAAAATCCATTTAAAGTTACTGTAGACATTATAAAATATTTGGGAATCTACCTGCCAAAACAAACCCAGGAACTATATGAACACAACTACAAAACACTTCTTACACAAAGTTAGATCTAACTAATTGGAAAAACATCAATTGCTCATGGCTGGATAAAGCTAATATAATAAAAATGACAATTTTACCTAAATTAAATTATATATTTAGTGCCATACCAATCAATTTACCAAAAAACACTACTTTATAGAGCTAGAAAAAATAGTAACAGAATTCATTTGGAAGAAGAAAACGTCCAGAATATCAAGGGAATTAATGAAAAGTAATGCTAGGGAAGGTGGACTAGCGAGACCAGATTTTCCTCTGTATTATAAAGCAGCAGTCATCACAACTCCTTCATACTGGCTGAGGAACAGAGCAGTGGATCAATGGAATAGATTGGGTACACGAGACTCATCAGTCAATGACTATAGTAATCTAGTGTTTGATAAACACAAAGACCCCAGTTTTGGGGATAAGAATGCACTATTTAACAAAAAAACTGCTGGGAAAACTGGAATATAGTATGACAGAAACTGGGCTTAGACCATTATCTAACACCATATATCAAAATTAAGTCTAAATGGGTGCATGATCTAGGTATAAAGGCTGATACTGTAAGCAATCTGGGAAAGCAAGGAATAGTTTGCCAGTCAGATTTGTGGAGAGGGGAAGACTTTATGACCAAACAAGAATTAGAGAGCATTATAAAATGCAAAATGGATAATTTTGATTACATTAAATTGAAAAACTTCTATACAAAAAAAGCGAATGTAATCAAGATTAGGAGGGAAGTGGAAAATTGGGAAAGAATTTTTACAACCTATGTCTCCGATAAAGGACTCATTTCTAAAATATACAGAGAATTGAGTCAAAATTATGAGAATACAAGTCATTCCCCAATTGATAAATGGTCAAAGGATATAAAAAGACAGTTTTCAGAGGAAGAAACTAATGATATAAATGATATTTAATGATAAGTATATGAAAAAATATTCTAAATCACATTTCATTAGAGAAATGCAAATCAAAACAGATCTGAGGTGCCACATCCCACCAATCAAATTGGCTAAGATGACAAAACAGGAAAATGACAAATGCTGTAGAGGATGTGGGCAAATTGGAACACAATCATGTATTGCTAGTGCAGTTGTGAACTGATCCAACCATTCTGCAGAGCAATCTGGAATTATGCCCAAAGGGATATAAATAATTTCATACCCATTGACCCAGCAATACCACTTCTAAGGTTGTATCCCAAAGAGATCATAGAAGTGGAAAATAGACCCATATGTACAAAAATATTTATAGCAGCTTTTTTTGTGGTGGCAAAGAATTGGATATTAAGGGGGTGCCCATGAGTTGGGGAATGGCTGAACAAGCTGTAGTATATGAATGTAATGGAATACTATTGTGCTATAAAAAAATGAGGAGCAGATGGACTTCATATTTACCTGGAGAGGCTTATATGAACTGATGCTGAGTTAGAAAAGTAGAACCAGGAGAAATTTGCACACAATTACAGACACAACGTATGTGTGACAACCAGTATTGATAGACTGGACTCTTCTCAGCAATGCAGGGTTATAAGTCAACCCCAAAAGACTCATGATGGAGAGAGATGTCTACATCCAGAGAAAGAACTAGAAAGAACTGAGTTTGAATCCAGATTGAAGCACACTACCTGCGCTTTTTCTTTTTCTTGTTTGGTTTTGTTTCCTCTTTCCCATTGTTCATTCCATCTGATACGATCCTCCTTTATAACCTGACTAATGTGTAATGTGAAATTATTTGCAGATCCTATACTTGATTGTATGCTGTCATGGGTGGGGCAGGAGGGGAAAGGGGGGAGGGAGAGAAAATTTGAAACTCAAGGAATTGTGGTAATGACTCTTGTAAACTAAAAGTAAACAAACAAATTAATAAAGACAAAAAAATTTTTTTAGTTGGTCTTACTTTCCAGATTTGCTTGAATTTGTTTCCTCTTTCTAACTTCCATCTATGACCCTTAGTTCTAGTTTCAGGGCTAAGAGAAAATTGATTCTTTCTACATGACAGCGCCTCAGCCACTGCACAGAAACTATCTTGTTCCCCTTAAGTCTTCTCTTCTCCTGGCTAAACTTCCTCAGTTCTTTCAACCAATTGTCCTATGACATGAACCCAGTCCTTATCTGAGTACAGAGCTCTGGAAAGAATAGGATGCTATGAAAAAGCCTAAGGAGAGTCAAGGTGACAGTATTTCAGTCTTTATTTTGTTTTATTAATTCTATACCACTTCTCTATCCCACTGCCTGCTGGCTAGAAACCACCTGAGTCCAAGAAATACTTGCCCTACAACCCCAGATATTCATACACATACACACAATCCTAATAGCTATTTCCTGATTCTCTCCAAACAGCAAGATTTCACATAAAACACATTTCCCACCCTCACCCTTCAATGGAGATGTATGGAAATTTTGTGTGTGAAATGTATACACTGTTAGATGAGGATGCAGTCTTATTTTTAATTAATTTCTTTTCTTGTTATTAGGGAAAGTTCCATAGTAGAAGGAGGGATATATTGAGAAATGACAGATGACAAAAGATATCAATAACCTCTTTTTAAGTTACTACATAGAACAGCAATCAGAAATGATTAGATTAGATGTCACACTACCCAGAAATTTAGGAACAAATATTTATGTGCCTATAAACATTTGTATTGGTTGAAAATCACTAGGACAAATATCAGTGTTGGGATAATGAATAAAATATGAATTTGTAACTCAAAATCTTTTCCAACAATTAAAAAAAAAACATTTTGACTTGAGTACTGTCATCCCAGCCAAGTGTGAGTACAATAACATAGGTCTTGCTGAACTTAGGGCATTTGCCATATGCCTCTATTAAGATTCCCTCTTTCTTCAGAGAGGTACAGACAAGACTACATCAGCATTTCCAAAAGGGGTAACATAATTTTGGCAAATTACTGGATTTTGATGTGTGAAAAATGGATTAGATAGCACTTTTTTTTAGCAATGTAAGTATGTGCAAATAGTGTTATAGAACAAGCATTATGAATTAATTTCACATAATTGGTGATGCACACAGATATATATATATATATACATATATATGTGTGTGTGTTTATACATATATACATACATACCTATGTGTGTGTGTGTGTGTCCTATGATACACCCGGGGAGAAAGTGCCATCTGATCAATATGCTTGAAATCAAGATCAATATTATTTTATGGGCTAATTTTTATCCTAAATTTATGAGAAAATATTTCTGTTAAAATAAGCTTCCAATTGTTTAAATAACATCATGTTGCATGTCATAAAACACTTAAACATAAAAATGGTAATACCCTCTCCATCAAAGTTGAGAATGACAACAGAGCCTGAGTCAAGGCACCAGATAGCCTGACTTTCTTAAAAGCCCAGCATTTGTGGGACTGTAAAACAAATGCTAAAGAACACATAGATCTCCATTCCTGAGTTTCCCAATGCCTCCCATTTCTCCTATGCTGGTTGTGGAGAAGATATGGGTTGTAAGCACCTTAAGGATAGGGGCAATCTTTTTGTCTTAGTATTGGACAGGACTTGAAAGAGAAGGGGACAAAAGAATAATAATGGTTTAGCCTTCCTTCCTCCCTCTCCTCAGAATCTTCAACCAATAGAATAAGGATTCTCTTATTCTATAATATTCTAGAATAAGATCTCTTGATTCTGCTCTCTTCACTTTGCATCAATACATATAAGGCTTCCCGGTTTCTCTGAAACAAGGACACTATTGATAAATGTGTGCACTATTTTTTAATTGTCCGTAATCATTAAGTATCCTTTCAGTTTAATTTTTTTCCTTTACATATTTTCTTATGAAAATTCAATGTATTTTTGTTACATTTTACGTTCTGACCTGTCTCCTCTCCTTCCCCATCCTGTATTTGAGAAGGCCACCATTTGACATAGATTTAGAAATATATGTAAAATCATGCTATGTATACTTCTGTTTATCAGCTTTTCTCTGGAAGTAGAGAGCATCTTACTTTATCGGTCCTTTGTAGTTGGTTTTACTCATTTTTCTTTCCATTATTTTATGCAAATCTTTCCATAGTTTTTCTAAATTTAACCAGTTCATCATTTCTTATATCACAGTAGTATTCCATCACAATCATATATCACAACTTGTTTAGCTATTCCTTAATTGAGGGGCATGCCCTCAAATTTCCAGTTCTTTGCTACCACAAAGAGAACTGCTATACATATTTTAGAGCATACAAAGTTTTTCTCCTTTTTTTCCTGATCACTTTGGAAAACACTCATAATGGTGGTATTGCTGTGTCAAAGAGTATACACAACTTTAAAACTCCTTAAGCATAATTACAGATTTCTCTCCAAAACTGATGAATCTGTTCACAGTTCCCCCAACAGTGTATTAGTGTCATATTTTTCCACAATCCCTCCAAATATTCATCATTTTCCTCTTCTATCATTTTTCTATCACATCTTCCATTATTTTAACTAATCTGATAGTTGTGAGATGATATTTCAAAGTTGTTTTAATTTGCATTTCTTTAATCAATAACTATTAAGAACATTTTTATATCACTATATATAGTTTTGATTTCTTCATTGAAAACCTTCTTGTTCATGTCCATTAACCATTTATCACTTGGGCAATGACTCATATTCTTATAAATTTGACAAAGTTCTCCATATATTTGAGATATGAAACCTTTATCTGAGAAACTGTCTATATTTTCCCCCAATTTTGTTCTTTTCTTCTGATTTTGACTTCATTGGTTTTATTTGCGCAAACCCTTTTTAATTTAATGTAATAAAATTATTCATTTTACATCTCACATGGCTCTCTTTCTCTTGTTATAGGTTGACTTTTTTCATGAACATTTTATAAGGATGAAAAACTAAAGATATGGATTTAAAATTATTGATGTCTTCTCAGTTACCTTTTTTTGGGGGGGAGATAACATAAAATTTAATCATTGTCCATAACTTTGAGATCTTTCTGTTCAGATACTTGATGAATCTATCCCTCAATGTTGGAAAAATGTTGCCCTTATCAGGTACACAGTCTCTACCTCATTTCCCATATATGTTTGCTCTAGCTTTTGTCATGTTGTCTTCTTTGGTACCAGTCAGTCAACAAGCATCTGTTATTTCCTACAGGCTAGGCACTGCTATGAAACAGAGATGCAATGAACTTTACATGTTGTAGCTCCACTACCTTTGATGGAGAAGTTCATTATAAATATCTTTGTATGTCTTTTGTGTATTCCATCAGTTTGTGTTATCCTTCCTATTTCATTCTTAAATGACTCTTAGGTGACATTGCTTGCTTGCACTTCTTACCAAACTCTCTTTAAACTCATTTCTTCCATTGCTTCTTGGAATTTTATAATATAATGCTACTAATAGTTTTCCACCATCCTTTTAAAAAATTCTGTCATAGGAGAGGATTCTGGGAAGATGGTGGAGTAGGTCAGAAAATTCTGAGCTCTCAAGATTTTCCCCCACAAGGGGTGGCTAGGTTGCACAGTGAATAGAGCACTGACCCTGGAGTCAGGAGGACCTGAGTTCAAATCCAGTCTCAGACACTTAACACAAAACTAGCCATGTGAATTTGGGTGAGTCACTTAAACCCAATTGCCCTACCTTCCTCTCTCCAAAACAGCCAAAAAAAAATTTCCCCACCACAAAAGAGTTGAAATAGCACCTTAGGGAGAACAAAGTGTGGGTGGAAATAAATAAGAATAGAGACATAACTAGGCTTCCCCGGGACAATTTAAGAAGATCAGAAGAAAAATCCAAAGACAAGGTTTGGTCTTCATGAAAATAAACACCTCCAGGCTAGGTTCTCTTTTAACAGCAAGAGGCTAGCTTCTTAACAAGCAGCAAGCCCCAGGGTTAGTTGTTTGGAGAGGCTGGCTTGGCCCCAGCTACTGAAACTTTTACCTCTGGCATAGAGAGGGAAGTTCGGTGTCTGAGCCCAGGAAGATTGAGGGAACCTTTGCTGACCAGGAACACCAGACCCAACTGTACTACAAAGTGCAGTGGGGCAACAAGGAACCAGCTCAGGCCTCATGAGTATGGAAGCAGTGGGGTAGAAAGCCTCTGGCTGAAGGCACATACAAGAGGTTGGAGGCTTGGCTTTGGTTTCAGGGTAGAGGGAAGGACTGAAGATCTGGGACAAGAGGCACCATTTCCCATATCCCAGGGCTAGAGTTTATTACAAATAATTTAGCTATTACCACAAAAAAAATGCATAGGCAAAGGAGAAAGAATCCAAACATAAAAAGCTATTATGGGAATAGACATGACCAGGGCTCATTTTCAGAGGACATTGAAGTAAAGAAACCCCCAAAGAGTAACATCAAATGGTCACCTACCCAAAAAAGAATTCATAGAAGATCTTAAAAAAGGACTTAAAAAATCAAATGATAGAGATGGAAGAAAAACTAAAAAAGAAAATAAGAATAATCCAAGAAAAACAAGAAGGTTATGAAAGGAAAGTTAACCAATTAGAAAAGGAGGTCCAGAATTTTTTGGGAAAAAAATGACACCCTGAAAATTAGAATTGGGCAAAACGAAGGCAGTGAAATTATAAGAGATCAAGAAATAATTAAACAAAATATGAATAAAGAAAAAATAGAAGAGAAAATGAAATATTATATAAGAAAAACAACAGATTTGGAGAATTGATCAAGAAGAGAAAACATAAAACTAATTGGATTAATTGAAAGTTACAATCAGAGAAAAATTCTTGATGCACTAATACAGGAAATAATCAAAGAAAATTGTCCTGAAGCATTATAACAAGGGGGAAAAGTAGAAATGGAAAAAATCCATCAATTGCCACTTAAAAAAAGGTTCTATGAGGAAAATTCATAGGAATATCATAGTCAAATCTCAAAACTCCTGGCTCAAGGACAAAAATATTAAAAGCATCAACATTAAAACAATTTAAATATGATGGTGCCACAATTAGAATTTCACAAGACCTACAGCAGAGAAATTAAAGGACTACAGGTCTTGGAACACAACATATTGAAGAGCAAAAAAAACTGGGGCTCCGGCCAAATATCTCATACCCTGCAAAGTTAAATATTATCCTGAATGAAAAAAAAATGGACATTTGATAAACTCTCAGACTTTCAAGACTTTGTTCAAACAAATTCTGAACTCAGTACAAGATTCAACATGTGAGAACCAAGACAAATATAAGGCATATTGCAAAGACTGATTATAAGGGATCCATAAGGACAGACTGTTTATTTTTTATATATGTAAAATGAATGTCTAAGATTCTTATCAATAATTGGGTAGTTTATAAGAAATATTGGGGTAAACCTGAGAATGATATGAATTTAAAAAGTGAAATCATTTAGGAACAGCTTAAAAGAGTAATTATCTGAGGTGCAAAAGGAAGAACTGATAAAGAGGAATCAGATGGGGGAAGAAGGCTGGTAGTCCTGGTAACCTACTTTCATCAAGAATGAGTTTAAGAGGGAACAATACATACATACATATATATATATATATACATATATATACACACACATATATATATATATTTAGAAGAGCATAAAAATCTTCTAAATTCAGAAGAAATAAAATTGTAAGGGCATAGGGTGGGGGGAGAGGTCAAGGGAGGGATCTTTAGAGGGGAGAGTGAGGAAATAGGTAAAATAGGGGCATAGAAGGGTGTTTAGATTTATGAGAATAGGAAGAAAAGAGAGGGATCGTTGGAGGGGGGCAGGCAAGTAAGTTATAAGAGGGCAAGATAGTGGGTAGAAGTAAAGTAGAAGAGGCAGGAGGGATAGGAAACAAAAGATAGAATAATACATAAAAAACAAAGATTAGGAGTAGAATAGGTTCAGGAAAATAAATGTCTATATATATATATGTATATGTGTGTGTGTGTGTGTATATATATATATGGAGAGAGAGAGAAAAACATATTGAAACTTCATTGTACCCTTCTGGGGGGAAGTTGGGGAGGGGTAAAAAAGAACAAAGTTTAAAAGTGCATAGCAGAGAACAAAAGAAAACTCACAAGGAAGCAAAGAAAAGATGGACAATTCTCAACACTAGTGTTATTTATCGTATAGGCTTTCTTGAAATGAAAATCTATTGTTACATGTTTTGCATCCTCTCTTATGTTCTGTGATGCATATGACATGCTTTTTTTCCCCTTTCTACCTTTGTATTAAGTTTATGATATTTTTTTTTGTTTCTTTTGATTCTTTTCTTTATTCTGTATTTGTGTTCTGGTGTTTGAGCTTATAATAAAATTCTGAAAAGAAAAAAAAATTCTGTCATAAACCAGTGATATTTTTTACTGCCATAACTCTCTACTTGTTAAGGAGATCAAATGTTTGCTGAAGAAGGCAGATTTTATACTCTTTGGGCTCATTATGATTTACATCAATTTATCTTATTTATGAAATTTTTATAGTCAATGCTGATGTCCTTTCTTCCATATATTTCCCATTTTTCAGTGTCAACAAGTTATTTAAATTAGTCACATTGGACCTGTTTTCATTGTATGCTTTTTTATGTTAATTTTTCCTTTAAGTCTGTATTAATTTTGAAGTTTGTTCTAACAAGTCAATGATCTATGGCAGCTCACTACATAGATATAGCTGATTTAGGAATGACTCCCATGTCATTAAGAAATTATTTCCTTTCTATTTACAGAGCTAAACTAGCATGGAATGGCTGGGGCTTTGCCCCATATGGCTACATCCCAAAAGATATATATTTTTTTCCTTCCCTTGAAGCAGAGTTCCTAGCACTGGGCACCTGACTAGTTTACTCTCTCCTCTGGTCTTTCATCAAACCCTGGGTTTCTGTGCCACTCCCTCCTATACTCCCAGAATCTTGTGTACTATAAAACTTACCTGCTTCTTTCAAGAATAAAGTGGGGCCAAGATGGCAGAGTAAAAGCAGGAACTTGCTTGAGCTCACAACCCAACCACCTGTAAAAAGAATGCCTCTAAACAAATTTTAGACCTCTCAGAAACCACAAAATGACAGAGGGGAACACATCTCCAGCTAAAGTCATCCTGTAAAGCTGAAAGGAAAGGTCTATCACACTGGGCTGGGAGCAGGGTGCAGTCTCACTTGGGCCATGCTGGCACAGACTGCCGGCACAGACCAGTTGGAGCAAACCTCAGGGGACTGAATTACTGACAACTGTGATGGTTTCCAGACTTCTCAACCTATAAATGCCAAAGAGAAAGCAAAAGGTCAGTGGGGAAAGTGGGTGAGAGAAGAGTGCAGTCCAGTCCTTGCCCCTGGGGTGGTAGAGGCCAGCAGGTGGGCAACTGCTTCCAGAGCTCCAGGCCCACAGATGGTGAGGGAACCAAGTGGTTAATCAGAGGGCAATTGCAGGAATCTCTTTGCTGGCACTGAGGCAGGATCCTCTTGCTTTACCCTACTTGAATCTGGGTCATACTCTTGGTTGGTGGAGTTGGGGTGAGGAGGAGTGCTGGTGTGGCAGAGTTTGTGGTGGCTGTGGAGAAGGAATCCCCCTCACAGTTCTGAGGTAGGTGCCTAGAAGTAGCTCTGACAACAGCTGTGCAAAACCCCAGAAATTTGGGACACAGCACTCTCCACTCTGGAAGAAGAGTTCTACTGTGGCAAAGAGCTCAAAAGCCAAGTAATTGGCTGGCAAAATGAGCAAATAAAGGAAGAAAAATCAGACTATAGAATTGTTCTTTGGTGACAAAGAAGATCAAAATATGAAACCAGAAGAAGACAACATAGTCAAAACTCCTGCATCAAAAGCCTCCAAGAAAAATATGGATTGTCCACAGGCCATGAAGGAGCTCAAGAAGGATTTTGAAAATCAAGTAAGAGAGAAGTAGAGGAAAAATTAGGAAGAGATATGAGAATGATGCAATAAAATCATGAAAAATGAGTCGACAGCTTGCTAAAGGAGACCCAAAATAATACTGAAGAAAATAATACCTTAAAAAATAGATTGGGGGCATCTAGGTAGCACAGTGAATAGAGCACCAGCCCTGGAGTCAGGAGGACCTGAATTCAAGTCCAGCCTCAGATACTTAAGTAGCCATGTGACCTTGGGCAAGTCAATTAATCTCAATTGCCCTATCTTCCCCCCTGCAAAAAAAAGCAAAAAACAAAACAAAACAAAAAATAGACTAACTCAAATGGCAAAAGAGGTCCAAAAAGCCAATGAGGAGAATAATGCCTTAAAAAGCAATATTGGACAAATGGACAGGGAAGCCCAAAAGCTCACTGAAGAAAATAAATCCTTCAGAATTCAAATGGAACAAATGGAAGCCAATGACACTATGAGAAGTCAAGGTATTATAAAACAAATCCAAAAGAATGAAAAAAAATAGAAGACAATGTAAAATATTTCATCAGAAAAAACAACTGACCTGGAAAATTGATCCAGGAGAGATAATCTAAAAAATATTGGATTATCTAAAATCCATGATCAAAAAAAGAGCCTAGATATCATCTTTCATGAAATCATCAAGGAAAAGTGTCCTGATATTCTAGAACCAAAGGGCAAAGTAGAAATTGAAAGAACCTACCAATCACCCTTTGAAAGAAATCCCCAAAAGAAGCTCCTAAGAATATTATAGCAAAATTCCAGAGTTACCAGGTCAAGGAGAAAATATTACAATCAGTCAGGAAGGAATAATTCTAGTAGTGTGGAAACACAATCAGGATCACACAAGATCTAGCAGCTTCTACATTAAAAGATCGAAGGGCTTAGAATACAATATTCTGGAGGGCAAAGGAGCTGGGATTAAAACCAAGAATCACCTACCCAGCAAAACTGAGTATAATACTTCAGGGGAAAACATGGTCATTCAACAAAATAGAGGACTTTCAAGTATTCTCAATGAAAAGACCAGAGTTGAACAGAAAATGTGACTTTCAAATGCAAGAATCAAGAGAAGCATGAAAAGGAAAGAGAAATAATAAGGAACTTTAAGAAGTTTACCTGTTTATATTCCTACATGGAAAAAATGATATTTATAACTCATGAGGTTTTTTTTTCAGTATTAGGATAATTGAAGGGAATATATATATATATATTTATATGCACATATATGAATATATATTTATATGCACATATATGAATATATACATTTATATGCACATATTGTATATGCATTTTTATTTATACATAGAGGGCACAGGGTGAGTTGAATATGAAGAGATGATATCTAAAAAATAAAATTAAGAGGTGAAAGAGTAATATATTGGAAGGAGAAAGGGAGAGACAGAATAGGGAAAATTATCTCACATAAAAGAGGCAAGAGAAAGCTGTTGCAATGGAGGGGAATGGCAGGGAGGTGAAAGAGAATCAATCAATTTTACTCTCATTGGATTTGGCTTAAGGAGGGGATAACATACACACTCAGTTGGGTATCTTACCCTACAGGAAAGTGGTGGGGGAGGATATGAGAAGGGGGGATGATAGAAGGGAGGGCAGATTGGGGGAGAGTAGACAGAATCAAACACTTTTGAAAAGGGACAGGACAAAGGAGAAAATAGAATAAAAGGGGGTGGGATAGGATAGGGGGAAATACAGTCTTTCACAATATGACTACTATGGAAATATGCTGCATTGCTACACATATATAACCTAAATTGAATTGCTTGTCTTCTCAATGGAGGTGGGTGGGGAGGGAACAAGGGAGAGAATCTGGAACTCAAAGTTTTAAAAACAAATTTTAAAATATTGTTTCTACATACAACCAGGAAATAAGATATATAGGCAATGGGGTATAAAAATTCATCTTGCCCTACAAGAAAGTAAGAAGAAAAGGGGTAAGGGAGAGATGGGGGACAGAATAGAGGGAAGACTGGTGGAATGGGTAATCAGTATGATTACCACATTGGGGTGTGGGTAGGGGAGAGATAGAGAAAAAAATTTAGAACACAAAATCTTGTGTAAATGAATGGTGAAAACTCTCTCTCTCTCTCTCTCTCTCTCTCTCTCTCTCTCTCTCTCTCTTTCAATTTCACTGTGATCCCTGGATCCCTTTTCTATTTTTGTTCTCTGAAAAGTTAACTGGATTTAAGTTAGATGACTTGAATTCAAATCATGGCTCTGCCTCCTACTAATTCTATGTTCTTAGACAAATCGCTACTTCTTTGAATCTCATTTTTCTCATCTATAGAATGATGAAGGTGTTTGACTAGCTGATTTTTAAGATCCTTCCCAACTCTAAATATATGATATTATGATCCTAGATCCCTTCTTCTCACATTCTTTTCGGTGCTCACTGAAACTTAGCTATCTTCCAAAGACCCCACATTCAAATCTACATTGGGTGGGTGCTAGAACAAGAGGAGTTGCCATATTCTTGGTTCCCCAGTGCCACTTTCAGTCCCTCTCTCTGCTACTGTCATTCAACAACCTATGTAGCTCACTCCATCCTAAATTGATCTTTGTGGTCATTATTTACTTAGGGCAAAGTTATTTTCCTTGTCCTGAATAAATTCAGAATCTTGCTTTGTGTTCTCTACTTCCACACCTGTACCCTTCCAACACCTTAGCCTCCCAATTTTTCAACTTTTTCAAATCCCATCACTTTCATCTTCAATCTATTTCAAAGAAGCCCAGCAGTGGCCATACCTTAGATCTGCCCTCCCCCACTCCAATCCACTGAACTGAATTTGTCTTGTGAGCCACAATCACTCCTATTCTGAAAAACAGACCAAAAGGTGTTTACTAAAACCAATTTCATTTCTTTGATGCTATTTGTTTTTTTTTTACATGTCCAGCACCTTCTAATTCTTTTCTCAAAGAAAATATTCGTGGTGTATAAACATGTGACTACTTTGTCACCTACGCGCCTCTGATCTTTCTCATTCCTCAATTTAGAGCCATACTTTCCATCATAGTTTTCACCAACTTTGTCTATACCTACTTCTGCTTTGTAGTCACTTAGTATCAAAATAAGAGTTTCTTTAATTTGGAGGGTTTTATGGAATTCTTTGTAGAGTTTCTATGAGTTCATCCTCTGCAAGAGATGTTGACGTATTGCAATCATGATCATCAGTCTTTTTTTTCAAATACTTATCTTGAACATTACAACACGAGACTACCAAACTTGTCCCATAAAATGAAGTTTACTATTGCCTTTAGATACAAGACCAAACAAATTCTACCAACTGCTTTGCCTCTTTAAGAATTACCTTTGAGACACCCTTCTATTTGACACTACTTCCTTTTGTATTATAGTTTCATTTATAACAAAAATGCAAAAAAAAATCAATATAATCCAGTTTCTCTAGAAATAGTTCCACTCATTGGTCAATGAATAAAGCTTTTCACAAAGCTAGATAGTTTGTGACTGTATAATTTTTAGACTCTGTCCCTTTTTCCAACACTATGTCACCATAAATTCATGCATAAAGAAAGGACCCACGCCACTGAGATCACAGGCACATTACTGTATTAAATCTCAAGTGTATAAAGCTTTCCGTTTTTCACTTCAAATGATCTATTCTTTCTTCTGGGTAGGTATTCTCTCCTCTGATGAAGTTAATGACTTCCCTAAACCTTAGTAGATCTTCACAAGCTGCTCTGATCGTTAGCTCCCAAACTTCTGATGAAGGGAGGAAGGATTTACTAATTTCCTACTATGCTACTAGTACCTAGGCACCAAGCACCACATTAAGTGCTTTGCACATATTATTTCATTTGCTTCTCACAACAAGCTAGAGATACAGGTGCTATTATTATCCTTACTTTTTAGTTGAGGAAACTGAGTCAGAGAGAGGCTAAATGCCTTGCTCAGGATCACATAGTAAGTGTCTGAGGCTGGATTTGAGCTCAGGTTTTCCGGACTTTCCTGACTTCAGGACCAGCACTGTATTCACTGTGGCACCTAGCTGCTGCTAAATAACTCATTTGTACTTATCATTTTGTGTGTGTGTGTGTGTGTGATGATGGGTGTGGGAGGTGGATTTCATATAGCAAACACTATTAGTCACTGGGCCCACACCCACATTCTCACAAGGGATTTGTGATCTCATAGATCTGAATGTTCCATTCAATAACTCATACTACAACTGAAACATGCCCGACCACCTTTAGCAGCTCTTGTCCATGTCTTCTCATAAGTTTATTGTAGGGGATAAGCCCAACGTGCTGGAAGCCTTCTTTATTTTCTCTTAACATTCTGAAAGTACCAGGGAAGAACACCTCTCATCTTTTGCCTTTTCATGTGACTAGTTTATCTTTTCTTTCTATCTTACATTTCTTACATTGGGGCAATTAGGTGGTGCAGTGGATAAAGTGTCTGCCACGGAGTCAGAAAGACTCATCTTCCTGAGTTCAAATCTAGCCTTGATAGTTGTGTGACCCTGGGCAAGTCACTTCACCCTGTTTGCCTCAATTTCATCATCTGTAAAATGAGCTGGAAATGGCAAACCACTCAAGAATCTCTGTCAATAAAACCCCAAATGAGGTCAAGGAGAATCAGACACAACTGAAAAGTGGCTGAATAACAGCTTATCTTTTCTTCCTAGTTTACACTTCTTAAATGGCATCTTTTACACTTCTTCAAATGTTACAGTGAACAAATGTTCACACCCACCATGAGCCTCTTCCCTGCCCTCTGTTCAATTTTAATTTTCAATTTTTCAAAGACTATAGTATTCTATGTCTTGCTTCCATACAGCAATATCTGTAGAATATTAATATTGAAAGATAGGTCTTCATTTCTAGGAGAAGCTTGGAGTCAATAAAGGAGATTTGCAATTTACTAAAGAAATCTAGACAACTTTCCTACTCTGCAACTTTGGGCCCACCTTGTTGTACATCAGCGTTGTAACAATACAGGTGGACAAGCTCCATAGGGTGCCCATCCAAAGGCATGTCATTATCCAGGCAATAAACATTTTACTTCCAAATGGTCTCTCCTGTGTGGATTATCAAACCAAATGCTTTTCTAAGTAGTTGCATTATCTCTTCAAGCAATTTCCATAATGTCCCCAGGGCTTCATACAACCAACATGTCATTTGTAAACATTAGTATCTGGAGAACCTCAAAATGCAAAAGGAAATCTTCAACTGAACTTGCATTTCATCTAAATCTACTCTCTCTCTCAGTGACTAATCCTTTTGGTGACCCTAGACAGGTCACTTGCCTCAGTTGCTTCATCTGTAAAATGGGAACAATACTAATATTTACCTCCCAGGATTGTTGTGAGGATGAAATTATATAAGATTTGTGAAATGGTTTGCAACCTATTAAGTACTAGAAAAGTGCTAGCTATCATCATCATCATTTTTACAGTTTTACCTCAGGCTAAGGTTGAGATGGTCATTGACCATGGTTTTTAATCTGCTGAGAACCTTTACAGTGGTGTTTCACTCTCAAATGAAATGCTTTTTCATAATCAGCAAACAATAACCACAGTAGGATCTTGTATTCCCTCTATCTTTCAGTCAGTTGTAAGATATGGTCCATTGTTGAATACTTTGAGGAAAAACATGCTCATTCCCTACTACTGCTCTCACTGAGGATGTACTTGGCTCTTGTAGATGATTTTCTTTTCCTTTTTTTCCCTTTTTGCTGGGGGGGGCGGTAGGACAATTGGGATTAAGTGACTTACCCAAGGTTACATGGCTAGTTTTTTTGTGTTGTCTGAGGCCGGATGTAGATGATTTTTTTTAATTAAATTGCATGTTTATTTTTAGTTTACATCATTCATTTACACAAGATTTTGAGTTACAAATTTTCTCCCCATTTTTCCTCTGCCCACAACACCTGAACAGCAATCCCACTGAATATCCCCTCCCCCAATCTGCTCTCTCCCATATCTTTCCCCATCCCCCCTCCGACTTTCCAGTAGGGCACGTTGGATCTCTATGCCCCAGTGCCTGTATAACTTATTTCTCAGTTACATGTAAAATAATACTAATAATTACATACATATTTTAAATATTTGATTTTTAAAAATTGAATTCCAGATTCTTTCCCTTCCTCCCTTGTCACCCACCCTTACTGGGAAGATAAGCAATTCAATATAGGTTGTACATGTGTAGCTATGCAAAACATTTCCATAGTGGATATATTGTGAAAGATTCACTTTATTTCCCTCCATCCTATCCCCACACCCCACTTGTTCTGTTCTCTACTTTGATCCTGTCCTTTTTCAAAAGTGTGTGCTTCCAGCTTCTCTCTCCAACAGCCTGCCCTCCCTTCTATCATGCCCCCTCTCATCCCCTTCCCCTCTACTCTCCTGTAGGGTGAGATATTCTATTTAGTGTGTATGTCATTACCTCCCTAAGTGAAATTCAGTAAGAATAAGGTTGACTCATTCCCTTTTGCCTTCCTGTTTTTCCCCTCCATTGTAACCATTTCCTCTTGCCTCTTCTGTATGAGATAGTTTACCCCAATTTGTCTCTCCCCATCTCCTCTCATTATATTCCTCTCTCACATCTTAATTTCACCTTTTAAGTATCATCCCACCCTAATTCAATTGGTCCTGTGTCCTCTGTCTATGTATACCTGTACGTACACATATATACACAAACTCACATATGTTTTCATATGCCCATATACCCTCCTATATAGACATATATGTATGTATACATACATATATAGACATATATGTATGTATACATACATATATAGACATATATGTATGTATACATACATATATAGACATTTCTATTCCCTTCAACTATTCTCATACTGATAAAAGTTTCACAAGTTACAATTATTGTTTTTCCATGTAGGAATGTTAATAGTTCAACTTTGATAAGATCCTTATGATTTCTTTTCCCTGTTTACCTTCTCATGCTTCTCTTGCTTCTTGTATCTGAATATCAAATTTTCTATTCTACTCTGGTTTTTTCATCAAGAATACTTGAAAGTCCTCTATTCCACTGAATGACCATATTTTCCCCTGAAAAATGATGCTCAGTTTTGCTGGGTTATTCTTGGTTTTAATCCCAGCTCCTTTGACCTCTGGAATATCATATTCCAAGCCCTTTGATGCCTCAGTATAGAAGGTGCCAGATACTGTGTTATCCTGATTGTGTTTCCACAATATTCAAATTGTTTCTTCCTTGCTGCTTGCAATATTCTCTCCTTGATCTGGGAATTTCAGAACCTGGCTATAATATTCCTAGGAGTTTTCTTTTTGGGATATTTTTCAGGAGGTGATCAGTGGATTCTTTCAACCTCTATTTTGCCCTCTGGTTCTAAAATATCAGGGCAGTTTTCCTTGAGAATTTTTTGAAGGATGATTTCTAGGTTCTTTTTTTGATCATGGCTTTCAGGTAGTCCTATAATTTTAAAATTATCTCTCCTGGATCTATTTTACAGGTAAGTGGTTTTCCCAATGAAATATTTCACATTGCCTCCTATTTTTTCATTGTTTGGATCTGTTTAATAGTATCTTAATTTCTAATTTTTTAATAAAAAGTCACTAGCTTCCATTTGCTCCATTCTAATTCTGAAGGAATGATTCTTTTCAGTGAGCTTTTGAGATTCTTTTTCCATATAGCAAATTTGGCTTTTTGAGCCACTCTTCTCCTCGTTGGCTTTTTGAGCCTCTTTTGCCATTTGAGTTAGTCTGTCTTTTAAGGTGTTATTTTCTTCAGTCAGGTAGTTGACTCTCATTTTATAATTTACTTGCATCATTCTCATTTCTCTTCCCAATTTTTCCTCCACTTCTCTTATTTGGTTTTCAAAATCCTTCTTAAGCTCCCCTATGGCCTATAACTAGTTCATATTTTTCTTGGAAGCTTTTGGTGTAAGAGTTCTGACTTCATTGTCTTCCTCCCATTCCATGTTTTGATCCTTTTTGTCCCCAAAATAGGAGTGTAAAGTCAGACTACTGTGCTTGCTTTGCTTCCTTTACTTGCTCATGTTGCCACTCAATTACTGGACTTTTGAGCTTTTTGCCACAGTAGAACTCTGCTACCAGAAAGGAGAGCTTTTTCCTAAATCACTGGGGTTATTACAGCTGCTGGAGCTATTAGTTGGCTGCCCTCTCTGAAGCATCCACAAGCTCTGGCAAACTGGTCACACACCCCAGGACCTCCACCCTAGACAGTGATCTAGATCCAAGCATGTTAAAGCAAGAGGGATTACCCCTCAGCCGCTTCTCCCTCCAGAGGGCAAAGGCTGGACCACACTCCCGAGCTCCCTGTTCCCAAAGTCCACACTGCACTGACCTCTCACTTTGTCCTTAGCATCTATGGGTTGATAATTCTGGAAACCACCACAGCTGCCAGTGATCTGAAATCCCTTTAGCCAGTGGCTGGTTGTGGCCACCCTCAGGCTAAAACCTCTGGCTCACGTGGGCCTGGGCTCTGTTCCCAGAGCGCTGCAATGGCCCCTTCCTGCTGGCCTACTAGGCTGTCTTCAATGTGAGGTTAGCTTCTTTCTGTCACTTTGTGGGTTCTGTAGCTCCAAAGTTTGTTTAGAGTCATTTTTTACATGAATTGGAGGAGGTGGAAGCGGGAGCAGCATGGAAGTCCTGTTTCTACTCTGCCATCTTAGCTCCACCCCCAGGTAAGCCTGTAGATGACTTTCAAAAAGATTTTTCATGGATGTGAAAGTTAGTATATAAGTCAGGAGTTGGTAGTAATTTCTGTATAACATTTTTTCAGTATTAATAGAATGCAATTTTTTTTATGCCTTTGGTATATTTTCCTCCTTTAATATCTTGTAAATCCATCCTTCAATGCCCATACAATTATATCTTCTCTAACATGGTGCTCTTGAATATACGTTTGGTCTAATCTTGCTACTCTTCCTTTCTTTGTTCTCTTTAGCACTATCTCTACCTTCCTCATAAGCACATTGGTGACTAAGAACTTAGAGTCCAAGTGTGGTTGCTCTACTCTCCCTGTTAGTGAAAAGTTTCTTATAATAATATTTTTAGATATTTTGCATTTTCCTTCTCTTTTTCTTCAATTTCTATTTTTTCTTTAATACTTTAGGGATAGTTTTGTTTATTTAGATCTCTTCACAAGTTTTAAACTGGTTTTGACTTCCATAGCTCTTCTATGCTTTATGAGATGTTACTATCCATAATCATCCATTATCATTTTTCATGTGATTTATAAACAAATTTATATTAAAAACTAGTATTGTCTTTTACCAGTAAACTTCTTTGATTGACAACTAAGTCAAGTATTTGATGACTAAGGCATTTTTTGCCTTGCTTCTTTCTTTTGATCTCCATATTATGGCAATTGATAAGCACTAGTTAAACTTCTGTATAAAATTATTATTATTATTAGTGCCTATTATTTCTGTTTCCATTTTTCATTACCAGTTACTTATAAATGGCTCAGAATTGACTTGTTTTAATTATAAGCCATATCTTCTTTCATTATTATTCTTTCTTCCAGCTATTTACTAATTCTAATCTTTGCTCTGACAAATTGGTTATGTGACTACAGAGAAAGCTGATTCCAGAATGATGCCCATCAATTACAACTCTTTTCCTGACTGCAAAAAGACAATCATTTTTATTTTCATGATGTTATTTGTTGCATGCCATTCCTAGTGCCTCCTAATTTTTTCCCTGGGATAAAATGTTCATAATGTAAAGGTATGAAGCTTCTGTGTAGTCTATATGTCTTTGCCACTTTCATTCCTTTCTGATATATGCCTCGTCATCCTCTCTTTTGCCCACATCTGTATAGAAAATATCAAGTATAAAAGTGAATGTTGGTTTACTTTGGACTGACTTTACATTCTTAGAATCCTCTGCAACTGATGATGGCATAAAAGTTGCAATTATTTTCATGGCAACCTTTTTTGCAAATGTTTATTATGTACAATGTAAGATGGCCACTGAGCCAAAAGTAGGAATATTTCCAGTTTGATAGGATGTTGTTCTGTTGTCTTATCCCTTAAGAAGAAAATGTCATCTATAGGTGATAATGACATATCAAAGTTAGATTTGGTTGAAGAAATATTTTTCCTGTATGATCAAAATATCTGACTTTACTTATTCTAGTAATAATATTAATATCAATAATTGACCTTGTTTTAGTACATTCCACATATTTTAAGCATAATTACAATTCTCATATACTTACCTAGTTGCAAGAGATCAATCAAGAGAGGGATAAGTGAAGGCTGGAGCCTCCCCTACTGTAGGAGTGATTTCCATTGGAATGGTATTCGTCAGTAAAATAAATCATTTTCCTATTCCTTTGCCAATCCTACCATACTCCCACCTTATATTCAAATGATGGTAAAGTGTTTATGAAGAACTTACTGTGTGCTACCAGAGGTGGGGAACCTGTGGCCTCGAGGTCACATGTGGTCCCTCTAGATCCTCAATGTGGCCCTTTGATTGAATCCAAACTTCACAGAACAAATCCCCTTAATAAAAGGATGTCTTCTGTAAAACTTGCGCTCAGTCAAAAGGCTGCACCCAAGGACCTAGAAGGCCACATGTGACCTCAAGTTCTCTATTTCTCATGTTGAAGATACTCCAGTTTAACGTTGGTGTTACATAGGCATCTATGAAATAATAAAAGAGCCAGAGGAAGTCCTCAGGAATATGGTGCAACGAGGTGGAAATTGTGTAGGATGAGAGTAAATAGATAAGTTGAAATTTGTACTCTGGGAGGTAGGGCTTACACGCCAGTCACCAAAAGTGCAAAACTATTTTCCCAACAATCATCACACCTATTGTGCTCCTTTCTTGATCCCACTCGCCATAAACTAAAGAGGCGGCAAAACAAAAACATTTCATGCACATTTATAATTCTCAGTGAAGTAGATTTTCAGCGAAACAAATGCACAAGTATTTTTTCTTATTGAAAAACCAATAAAAATAATAATTAGACCAAGATCTCCTTAGTTTGTGAAGATGGTAATGTCCATGGGATGTGTTCATTGAGTTGTTTTTCTAATATGAGGAATGGGTCTGTTCCTTAAAGCGGCTGGGGTCGTCCGCCCCTTTTTGCCATTATCTTTGTCTGCCTTCTGGAATACTGTAGCAGCAAGCACCCCAAGCATCTCCGGGGTGTCTGCCACCACAGGTTCTTGGATCTGCTTTGATAAAGGAAAGCAACTCAAAATGGGTTAACAAGCTTACTTTAATCAGTCAAATATGTATCATTTACCTAGTTCAGGGGAAAGAGGTCAGCACCCCAAACTTCAGAGTATACAGATCAAGTAGACAGCTTTCCAAACTGTCCAACCATTACATCCATACCAAATCAACATCTGGGTTTCAACATTAGGGTTTTTCAAAGCTGGGGGGCTCTGGACAATGGCTTCCCAGAATCTAGATCAAATCACAGAACACTTCTCAAAGTGAGCCCCAAAACAAAGCTACACATCAGGGCTTATATAGCCTTGTCCTGGCTCAGAGAATGTAACAACCTTATTGACTCACTGGCCAATCAAGAAGTATCTACTGAAAAACAAGCCTCCCACCCCAGGCTCCAGGTGCACTTTAGCCTAGGGGCAGGGAAGATCTTTAAATTTACATTCCCTTTACAAATACTCTAATTACTCTAGTGCTCCTAGAATAGTGTGTTCCCTTGTAGATACCAGGCTCCCAAAGTTGTTAAGTACAAGTGAATGAAAATTCCTTTTCTATCCTTGTCTGAGACACCATGTCTTATCTTTCCTGCATCCCTACCAACTTAATGTAAGGCAGTAGAAACATACTATACTCTTTAAAACGTAGGTAATAAAACATCTTTCTTACCTCGATGTTTCAAATGTTACCCATATCTCAAAACATTCCATTAGGCTTCCTTTTTAAAATATTTAAGAGTATTTTTGTAAGATTTTGGGTTCCAAATTTTTCTCCTTCCTTTCCATGTCTCCCCTCTCCCCAAGATAGCTAGAAAACTGATAGAGTTTATATATGTACAATCAGGATAAACATACTTCCACATGAGTCATGTTGTGAAAGAAGAATCACAACAAAATTGAAAAACCATGAGAAAGGAACAAAAAGAAAATAGTATGCTTCAATTTGCATTCAGACTCCATAGGTCTTTTCTCTGAATGTAAATAGCATTTTCTATCATGAGTCTTTTGGAATTGTCTTGGATCATTGTATTGCTGAGTAGAGCCAAGTCTATCAAAGTTGATCATTAAGCAATGTTGCTGTTATTGTAAACAACATTCTCCTGATTCTGCTCACTTTACTCAGCACCAGGTTTTTCTGAAATCTGTATGCTCAACATTTCTTACAGCACAATAGTATTCCATTACATTCATATACCATAACTTGTTCAGTCATTTCCTAATGATGGACAGTCCCTTAATTTTCAATTCTTTGCCATGAAAAAAAAGCTGTTATAAATATTTTTGTGGGTTCTTTTACTTTTTAAAAAATTTATTTAAGATATAGACCTAGTAGTAGTATTGCTGGATCAAAGGGTATGCACAGTTTTATAGCCCATTGGGTATAGTTCCAAATTGCTCCCTAGAATGATTGGATCAGTTCACAATTCTACCAACAATGCATCAGTGTTCCAATTTTCCCACATCTTCTCCAACATTTATTTTCCTTTTCTGTTATATTAGCCAATCTGATAGGTATGCGGAAGTACCTCAGATTTGTTTTAATTTGCATTTCTCTAATCAATAGTGATTTAGAGCATTTTTTCATATGACTATAGATAGCTTTAATTTTTTCATCTGAAAATTGCCTGTTCATATCCTTTGGCCATTTATCACCTGCTGAATGAATTGTATTCTTATAAATTTGGCTTAGTTCTCTATATATTTGAGAATGATCCTTTATCAGAGACACTTGCTGTAAAGATTGTTTCCCAGCTTTCTGCCTTCCTTCTAGTCTTGGTTGCATTGGTTTTGTTTGTACAAAAACTTTTTAATTTAATGTAATCAAAATGATCCATTTTGAATTTCATAATGTTCTTTATTTCTTGTTTGGTCATAAATTCTTCCCTTCTCCATAAATCTGACAGGTAAACTATTCTTTACACTCCTAATTTGCTTGTGGGATCATCTTTCATGTCTAAATGAAGTACCCATTTCAACTTTATCTTGGCATAGGGTGAGAGATGTTGCTCTATGCCTAGTTTCTGCCATACTATTTTCCAGTTTTCCCAGCAGTTTTTGTCAAATAGTGAGTTTTTTTCCCAGAAGGTGAAGTCTTTGGGTATATCAAACAGGAGCTTGCTAGTCATTTATAACTGTGTCTTGTGTACCTAATGTATCCCACAGATCCACCACTCTATTTCTTAGCCATTTCCAAATAGTTTTGATGATTTCCACTTCATAATATAGTTTTAAATCTGGTCCATCATGGCTACCTTCCTTTGTCTTTTTCTTTTCATTAATTCCCTTGATAATTACCTTTTGTTATCTTTTCTAGCTCTATAAAATATTTTTGGCAGTTTGATTGATAGGGCACTAATTACATAAATTAATTTAGATAGAAGTGTCATTTTTATTATATTTGCTTGGTGTACCCATGAGCAACTGATATTTTCCCATTTATTTAGGTCTGACTTTGTTTGCATGAAGTGTCCTGTAATTATGCTCATATAGTTCCTGGATTTGTCTTGGCAGGTAGACTCCCAAATATTTTATATTGTCTAGAGTTATTTAAAATGGAATTTCTCTATTCTTCCTGCTGGGCTTTGTTGGTAATTTATAGAAATGCTGATGTTTTATGTAGGTTTATTTTATATCTGGCAATTCTGCTAAAGTTTCAAGTAGTTTTTAGTTTAATAATACTTATTAAGTATACTTATATTCTCTAAGTATACCATTATATCATCTGCAAAGAGTGACAGTTTTGTTTCCTAATCACCTCTCCTAATTTCTTCAATTTCTTTTTCTTCTTTTCTTGCTAAAGCTAACATTTCTAGTACAATACTGAATAATAGTAGTGATAATGGGTATCCTTGTTTCACCCCTGATCTTATTAGGAAGTCTTCTAGCCTACCTCCCTAACAAATAAAGCTTGCTGATGGTTTTAGACAGATACTACTAATCATTTTAAGGAAAAATACATTTATTCATATGCTGTCTGGTATTTTTAATAGGAATGGGTGCTGAGTTTTGCCAAAAAGCTTTTTCTGCATCCATTGAGATAATTATATAATTTCTGTTAGTTTTGTTATTGATATGATCAATTATGCTGATAGTTTTCCATGGTATTGAACCAGTACTGCAATTCCTGATATAAATTCCACCATGTCATAGTGTATTATCCTCATCATAAATTGCTGTAATCTCTTTCCTAATATCTTATTTAGAATTCTGAATCAATAGTAATTATGTAAATTTGTCTATAATTTTCTTTTTTTTTTTTTTTTTAGCTCTTTCTGGTTTAGGTGTCGGCACCATATTTGTGTCATAAAAGGAATTACTTAGAACACCTTCTTTCCCCATTTTCCCAAATAGTTTGCATAGTATTGGAATTAATTGTTCTTCAATTGTTTGGTAGAATTAATTTATTAATCCATCTGGCCCTTGTGATTTTTTCCTAGGGAGTTCATTTATGGGTTGTTCAATTTCTTTTTCTAAAATGAAGTTAAGTATCTTATTTCCTCTTCTGTTAATCTGGGCAATTTATATTTCTGTAGATATGCATCCATTTCACTCAGATCATCAGGTTTATTGGTATACAGTTGGAAAATTAGTTCCTAATTATTGCTTTAATTTCTTCTTCATTGGTGGTGAATTTGCCCTTTTCATTTTTGATACTGATAATTTGATTTTCTTCTTTTTTTTAAACAAATCAAGTTAACCAAAAGTTTATCTATCTTATAGCTTTTTTATTAAAAATTTTATTTTTTACTTCACTGGTTTTCTTACTTTCAGTTTTTAATCACTTCTTTTATTTTAATTTCTAATTTAGTATTTAATTTGAGGTTTTTAATTTGTTCTTTTTCTAGCTTTTTTTTTAGTTGCATGCTCATTTCATTGAGCTGCTCTTTCTCTGTTTTACTCCTGTAAGCATTTAGAGATTTAAGATTTCCCCTATGGACTGCTTGGTTGCATCCCATAGATTTTGGTATGTTACATTATTATCATTCTCTTTGATGAAATTATTGATTTTTCTATGATTTATTGTTTGATCCCCTAGTTCTTTACAATAAGATTGTTTAGTTTCTAATTAGTTTTTAGCTTTTCAGTAGCCCTTTATTAATATACTTTTATTGCATCATGATCTAAAAAGAATAAATTTAATATTTCTGCCTTTCTGCATTTAATTGTGAGTTTTTGTGCCCTAAAATATGGTCAGTTTTTGTGTAGGTGCCCTGTCCTACTGAGAAAAAGGTATATTAATTTCTATCCCCATTCAGTTTTCTTCAGAGGTCTATCATATCTAACTTTTCTAAAATTTTATTTGCCTCCTTACTTCTTTCTTGTTTATTTTGTGGTTAGATTTATCTAGTTATAAGGGGGTGAAGGTTGAGAACCCCACTAGTGTAGTGTTAATGTCTATTTCTTCCTGTAACTCCCTTAACTTCTCCAAGAATTTCAATGCTGTATCACTTGGTGTATTTATGTTTAGTATTGATATCACTTCATTGTCTATGGTACCTTTCAGCAAGATGTAGTTCCCTTCATTGTCTCTCTCTTTTTTTTAAGCAATTGGGGTTAAGTAACTTGCTCAAGGTTACACAGCCAGTTATTTCTGGGTGTGGTGCTAAGTATCAGAGCCCGGATTCGATCCCAGGTCATCCCGACTCTGGGGCCGGTGCTCTTACTCACTGTACCACCTGGCCACCCTTAAGCAATTGGGGTTAAGTACCTTGCTCTAGGTTACATGTGCAGGTGTTTCTGGGTGGGTGCTAAGTGTCTGAGCCTGGATTTGATCCCAGGTCATCCTGACTCTGGGGCCAGTGCTCTTACTCACTGTGCTACCTGGCCGCCCTTGTTTTCTCTTTTAATTTGATCCATTTTTTGCTTTTGCTTTGTTGGAGGTCAGAATTGGTATCCCTGCTTTTTTATGTCAGCTAAAGCATAATATATTCTTCTCCAGACTTTTACCTTTACTTTTTGTGTATCTCTCTGATTCAAATGTGTTTCTTGTATTGACATATTGTAGGATTCTAGTTTTTAAACCACTATATCATCCACTTCCATTTTTATGGGAGAGTTTATCCCATTCATATTCCCAAATATGATTATTTCATATTTTCTTCCATTCTATTTCCCCCCATATTTATACTTTTCTCTCTCCACTTGCCCTGTTCCTCCTCACCAGTATTTTGTTTCTGATCACCACATCCTTTAGTCTGCCCTCCCTTCTATTAGCCCCCCCCCCTTCTTTTCCCCTTTTCCCTTTTCCTTCTGCCCTCTCTTCTATCTCCTTTACCTTTCCTTTCCCCTTTCCCCTCCTACTTCCCTATGGGCAAGAAAAATTTCTATACCCAAATGAGTGTGTATTTTATTTCTTCTTTGAGACAAATCTGATGTAAGTTTCAAACAGGGCTCACACACGCCCTTCTTCCCTACTACTGTAATATTTCTTTTGTGCCTCTTCATGTTCTATCATTTTACCATATTCTGCCTCTCCCCTTCCTCTTTTCCCAGTACAATCCTTTTTTTTCACCCCTTAATTTTTTTATGTCATCATATCAAAGTCAACTCATACCCATACCCTCTCTCTA
Source organism: Petaurus breviceps papuanus (assembly GCF_028583685.1). Classification (NCBI taxonomy): domain Eukaryota; kingdom Metazoa; phylum Chordata; class Mammalia; order Diprotodontia; family Petauridae; genus Petaurus; species Petaurus breviceps. The sequence continues at coordinate 8,930,195 of NW_027185664.1, forward strand.
TGCATACTCTTTCTAACTGCCTTAAAAGAGATACAGTTCCCAAAAATTACAAGTATCATTATCCCATGTAGGGATGTAAATAATTTAATCTTATTGAATAACATGTTTGGTGTTTCTTCCCTGTTTACCATTTTTATGCTTCTCTTGAATTTTGTATTTGAAGATAAAATTTTCTGTTCAGTTCTGGTCTTTTTTCATCATGAAAGTTTGAAAGTCCCCTATTTCATTGAATGTTCATCCTTTCCACTGAAAAGTTATGCTCAGTTTCCCTGGGTAGTTGACTGTTGGTTGTAATTCAAGCTCCTTTCCCTTTTGGAATATAATATTCCAAGCCCTCTGATCTTATAATGTAGAAACTACCAAATACTGTATAATCCTGACTGCATGTCCTTGACATTTAAATTGTTTCTTTCTGGCTGCTTGCAGTATTTTCTCCTTGATCTGATAATTCTGGAATTCAGCTACAGTATTCCTTGGAGTTTTCACTTTGGGAACTCTTTCACAAGGTGATTACTGGATTCTTGCAATGACTATTTTACTCTTTGGTTCTAGGCTATCAGGGAAGTTTTCTTTGATAATATCTTGAAAGATGGTGTCCAGCTTCCTTTTTTTTTTTTTTTTTTACTATGGCCTTCAGGTAGTCCAAGAATTCTTAAATTATTTCTCCAGGACCTACTTTCCAGGTCAGTTGTTTTTCTAATGAGTTATTTTACATTTTCTTCTACTTTTTCATTCTTTTGATTTTGTTTGACTGATTTTTGATGTCTCATAGAATCATGAACTTCCAATAGCCCAATTCTAATTTTTAAGGAATTATTTTCTTCAGTTAGTGTTTGTACCTCCTTTTCCATTTGGCCAATTCTATTTTTAAAAGAGTTGCTTTCTTTAGTGGACATTTCCCCCTTCCCCCTCAATTTGGCTAATTATATATTTTTTAAGGAGTGGTTTTCTTTGGTCAGTTTTTGGACTTCCTTTTCCAAGGTTTTTACTCTTTTTTTTCCATAATTCTCCTGCATAACTCATTTGTTTTCCCAATTTTTCTTCTATTTTGCCCTTGATTTTTAAAATTCCTTTTGAGCTCTTCCAAGAAGACTTTCTGGGCTTAAGACCAATTCATATTCCCCTTTGAGGCATCACAGGTAAGCGTTTTGACAATGTTGTCCTCTTCTGAGTTCATGTTTTGATCTTCCCTGTCACCAGAGTAGTTTTCTATGGTCAGGGCCTTTTCTATTTCTTACTCATTTTTTCAGTCTATTTTGTGACTTAAAGTTGAGCTCTGCTCCTGGGGCAAAAGGGGTATTGCCCCAAGCTTCTTATGCTGGGTCCTGCCTGATTACTGGCTTTCCATGCCAAGGCTTCAGGTACTTGCAACTTGCCCATTGAACTGGGGATGGCCCAACCTAGTTGTACCTGTTGTGCTGAGGTTCTGGGGATCACAACTTGACTTCTGCAATGGGTTTGGAGATCTCACAGCTGACCTGCTGAGGCTGGACCAAGGAACCTTGGTTGCTGTTCTATACTGTGGCTAAGAGTATCCTGCTGGTTTGCTTAGACACCATCCATGCTGGGCTGCACTCCCCTCTTATCCAAGCAAGACAGACCTTTCCTGAAGTCCTTACAAGTTATCATAAGCTGGAAAAGTGTTTTCCTCCTGGTTTTTTTTGTGAGTTTTGTCAGTCCAGAATCTATTTAAAGGCTTGATTTAACACTGTTTCCAAGGGAAACTGGGGAGAGCTCAGGCAACTTCTTGATTTCTCTCTACCATCTTCATTCCATTAGTTTTCATTCTCCAGTAATGAAATGACAAATGAATTCAGTAAGCATTTATTAAGGAAAACACTGTGGTAGATTATGAGCATATAAAGATGAAAAGGATAAAAAATACACTCCAGGAGCTTATAATATGATAATGGAAGATATGGCTTATTCACAAATAAATATGCTACAAGATAGAATATGATAAGGGCAAAGAGTTAGACATTCAAAAAGTTTTATGAACAGTTCAGCTCAATTATAACTGCCAAGGTTTACATTTTATTAGCATAAACTTTTAAATATTAGAGATCACATTGGGGTAGAAAAGAAAATATTTCATTTCAAAAAAGGAGGCCTCAGCCTGATTTTCATAGCTATATAGGGTAGCTATTACTAAAGAACTATTTGGGAGATATTCTAGCCACTATGGATACCATACCCAAGTGTAGCTGAGATAATTGGTGGACACTAAATTGGAGTTTTCCCTGTTATTAATACCAGGAAACTTCTCTGCTAATAGGTAATGGATGACAAAGGTAAATTATGTGTGGTAGGCTGGTGGAGAGCAATAACATTGACTTTTTAAGTTTATCTTTTCTTTAAATCCATTTGCATACTAAACCAGAGAAGATCTTGAGAATGTCTAACCCTAAGTTAGAAAGCTGTCTGGTAATAACAAGCTTTATTCTTTGGTCAAATATAGGGGCACAAAAGAAGATACTTTTATCTAGTCTTGAGTGTGATAGCTGTGACTAAAGACTTGTCAGCCTGCCTTTATCTGGGAGAGGTTCTAGGCACTAAACACTAGCATACTGGAATTTTTGATGTCTGGTAACTACTGGGTATTGTAGTGATATTGTCCCTGACTAAATACAACACTCAAGCAATGGAGCTTTGCTGCTGACAGGTGTGTGTGTGTGTGTGTGTGTGTGCGTGTGTGATATGTGATATGAGTGGAGAGCAGTGTGTATGCATTCTTAAGCTTATCTCTTATTCTGACTCAAATTCATTTTCATAGTAAGAAAAAGAATATTTTTAAGTGACATGATTATCTTTTCTCCCCTTGATTTAATATTTTATTTTCCCCCAAATATATTTTAAAACAATTTTTAACAATCTTTTCTTTAAATTTTGGATTTCAAATTTTCTTCCTCCCTCCCTTATTAATACTAAGCCAGGTTGATATAGGTTAGATATTTGCAGTCATACAAAACATTCCTATGTTAGTCTTGCTATGAAATAAAACACAGACCAAAAATGAGGGGGGGGAAAGATAGTAAAGAAAAAGTATGGTTTGATCTTCATTCAGACTCCATTAACTCTTTCTTTGGATATGGATAGCATTTTTTATCATAAGTCCTTCAGAATTATCTTGGATCATTGTATTGCTGAGAATAGCTAAGTCATTCACAATAGATCATCTTAATTTATTGCTGTAACTGTGTACAATGTTCTCCTTTTTTCTGCTCATTTCATTTTGTATCTCTTCATATAAGTCTTTCCAGACTTTTCTGAAAGCATCTTGCTCATTATTATAGCACAACAGTATTCCATCACAATCACATACAACAACTTGTTCAACTATTCCCCAGTTGATGGTCATTCACTCAATTTCCAATTCTTTGCCACCACTAAAATAGCTACTATAAATGTTTTTGTATATATAGGTCCTTTTCTTTTCTATTTTTTTGTTGATTTGTGATACAAACCTAGTAGTGGCATTACTTGGTCAAAGGGTATGTATAGTTTTATGTCTCTTTAGGTGTAGCTCTAAATTACTCTACAGAATGGTTGAATCCGTATACAACTTCACCAGTAGTGACTCAATTTTTCTACATTAACTTCAACATTTATCACTTTCTTTTTCTGTCATGTTAAACAATTTGATAGGTGTGGTGGGGTAGCTCACAATAGTTTTAATTTTCATTTATTTAATCAATAGAGATTTAGCATTTTTTCATACGATTACAGAGAGTTTTGATTACTTTGAAAATTGCCTGTGTATATGCTTTGACCATTTATCAATTGAGGAATGGCTTTTATTTTTGTAAATTTGATTTGTTTTTCTATATTCTTGAGAAATAAGGTCTTTATCAGAGAAATTTGCTGTAATTTTTTTCATAGTTATGATTACTAATTGTGTATTTCCCTCCATCCTGTTTTCCCCCATTTATCCTACTGTCTTTCTCTCTCCTTTCACCCTGTCCATCCTCAAGTGTTTTGCTTCTGTCTTTTACCTACCCCAATCCACCCTCTGTTTTATCACACACCCCCTTTGCTTATTCCCTTCCCTTCCTACTTTCCTGTAAGTTAAGATAGATGTCTATACTTAATTGAGTGTGTTTATGTGATTACTTCTTGAGCCAATTACAGTGATTGTAAAGGTCGCTTGTTCCCCCCAACAAAACTTACCCATATTCCTTCTATTATAAAAGTTCTTTCATGCCTCTTTTTTGTAAGAAAATTTATCCCATTCAACTGCTCCCTTTCCTCTTCTCCCAGTACATTTCTCATTCTCATCCCTTAAGTTTATTTTTTTTAGATAATCATCCCATCATATTCAACTCAAATATACACCCTCTGCCTATGTATAGTTTTTTTTTATACCCTAGTGATGAGAAAATTTTGAGGAGTTACAAGTATCATTTTACCATGTAGGAATGTAAACAATTTCATCTTATTGAAATCTTATGATTTCTCTTTCCTGTTTACCTTTTTATACTTCTCTTGAGTTTTGTATTTGAAAGTCAAAATTTCTATTAATTTTTGTTCTTTTCATCAGGAATGCTTGAAAGTCGTATGCTTTATTGAATGCCTATTTTCCCCCCTGAAGGATATACTAAGGTTTGCTGGGTAGGCGATTCTGAGTTGTAATCCTACCTCTTTTGCCTTCTGGATTATCATATTACAAGACCTACAATCGATTAATGTAGAATCGGCTAGATCTCATGTTATTCTGCTGTGGCTCCATTATATTTAAATTGTTTCCTTCTAGTTTCTTACAATATTTTCCCCTTGACCTTGAAGGTCAGAAATTTAGCTATAATATTCCTGAGAGTTTTCATTTTGGGATTTATTTCAGGAGGTGACTAGTAGGTTCTTTTAACTTCTATTTTACATTCTGGTTCTAAAGTATCAGGGAAGTTTTCCTTGATAATTTGTCAAATGATGATGTTTAGGCTCTTTTTTTACCATTACTTCCAAGCAATTCATTAATTTCTAAGTTATCTCTCCTGGATCTATTTTTAGGTCAGTTGTTTTTCCAATGAGATTCATATTGTGTTCTATTTTTTTCATTTTAAAAATGTGTGTTTTATTGTTTCTTTTTGTCTCACAAAGTCATTAGCTTTCACCTGCCCAATTATATTTTTTAAGGAATTATTTTCTTTGGTGAGATTTTGTACTTTCTTTTCCATATAGCCAATTTTACTTCTTAAGGAATTATTTTCTTCAGTGAAGTTTTGTGCCTCTTTTTCCTTTTGGCCAATTCTTTAAAAGAATTATTTTAGACAAATACTAAAACTTAAATACATAATAAGAAAAGAAAAAAAAACATTATAAACTTAAATATAAAATGAAAAAAAACATGTCATGTGCACAGCAGAACATAGGAGAGGATTCAGAATATATAGCAATAATTTATCATTTCAAGAAAGCCTATATATTAAATACTGTATGTTATGTTGAAAGCTGCCCATCATTTCTTTGCTTCCTTGTAGATTTTCTTTTGCTCTCTGCTGTATGCTTTTTATTTTGTTCTTTTTTCCCCCTTTTTCTGCACTACCTGCTACCTCAAGGCTACAATTGAGCATAAATATATGTATGCATTTATTACATATGTATGCATGCATGTATGTATAAACATATATAGGTATATGTGTATGTATATTGTGTGTATATTGACATATACACACAGGTGTATATATATGTGTGTACATATATATATACACACACACATATATACATTCATAAACATATACTTTCCCTAAGAGATTCTACTCCTAATCTTGTTTATGTTTGCGCATATCTCTTTTTTCCCATATCTTCTAAGTCCTCTACTTTACTTTTATCTGCTACCCTGCTCTCCTATTACTTAACCTACTCCCAATCCAGCAATCCCTCCCTTATCCTTCCATTCCCCTAAATCTGAACATCCTTTTATACACCCCTTTGACCTATTCTGCCTCCTCCCCTCTGAAGCTCCCTCTCATCCTTCCGTTCCCCTAAATCTAAAGACCTTTCTATATCCCCCTTTTAACCTATTCCCTCACCTTCCCCTTTTGAGATCCCTTCTTTATCTCTGCCTCCCTCCCTATCCCATTAGAGTATTATTTCCTTCTAAATTTAGAAGACTTTTATACTTTTCTAGACATATATGTATTTTTCCCTCTTAAACCCATTCCCAATGAAAGTAGGTTTTCAGAACTAACAGCCCTCCTCCCCCACCTGATTCCTCTGTATTAGTTCTTCCTCTTGCACCTCATTTGTATAAGATAATTACTCTTTTTGCTGTTCTTGAATGGTTTTACTTTTTGACGTCATCTCATACACAGGTCTATCCCAATCTTTCTTATCAGCTACTTAATTACTAGTAACAATCTTAGACATAGATTTTACACTTTCCATGCATAAAAGGCAAACATTCTATCCTTATTTAGTCCCTTGTAATCGGTCATTGGTATGTGCTTTATATTTCTCTTGGCTCTTGTATGTCAGATCTTCTACTGAGTCCAGAGTCTGGGTTGTTTTTTGTTGTTGTTGTTGTTGTTGTTGTTGTTTTTTTAACAGAGTCCTGAAAGTCTGACAGTTGATCAAGTGTCTATTTTTTTTTTCATTCAGAATTATGCTTAGCTTTGCTGGGTGTGATATTTTTAGCTGGAGGCCCAGATCTTTTGCTCTTTGATATGTAGTGCTCCAATGCCTGTGATCTTTTAGTGTTACAACACGAGGTCTTGTGTGATTCTAATTGTGGTACCATAATATGTAAATTGTTTTTTTTTTGTGACTCATAATATTTTGTCCTTAATATAAGGGTTTTGGAATTTAACTATAATATGTCTGTGATTTTTCCTCATAGGATCTCTTTCAGGCGGTAATTGGTGAATTTTTTCTATTTCTACTTTCCCCTCTAGTTCTAATGCTTCCGGACAATTTTCTTTGATTGTTTCTTATAGTATTATATCAAGATTCTTTTTTTTTTCATCAGAGCTTTAAGGTAGTCCAATTATTCTTAGGTTTTCTCTCTTTGATCTGTTCTCTAGATAGTTGCTTTTCTTATGAGATATTTCACATCCTCTTTTATTTTTTCATTCTTTATATATATATATTTTTCTTTCTTCATCCCTTATAACATTTTGCTGACTTCCTCTTGCCCAATTCTGATTTGCAAGAAGTCATTTTCTTCCTTAGGATTCTGGATCTCCTTTTCTAATTTGTTGACTTTCTTGTCCTAATCTTCTTGTTTTTCTTGTATTATTCTTATTTTTCTTTTTAATCCCCCCCCAATCTCTCTCATTTGATTTTTAAAGTCTTTTTAAAATTCTTCAATGAATTCTTTTTGGCAGGTGATCATTTCACATTACTCTTTGGAGTAGAAAAGGGCTACTTTGCTTCAGTACCCTTCTCTGATGACCAACACAGGTCTTCTCTATTCCCATAGTAATCCTCAATGGTTGGATTCTTTCTCCTTTGCCTATGCATTTTTTAAAATAATAATTTAGTTTTTATAATCATCTCTAGTCCTGGGGTGTGACAGATGGCGTTTCTGGCCTCTGAATCTCTTCAGTTCTCCTTTCTGATCTGGAACTCAAATCAAGACCTCCAACCTCCTGTAAGTGCCCATAGCCAGGGGCTTTCTGCTCCACTGCTTCTGCACTCACCTGGTATGTGCTAGTTCCTTCTGCCCCCCTCCCTCCCCTCCATTCTCCATAGCACAGCTGGGTCTGGCATTCCTTGTCAGTAGAGGTTCCCCAGGTCAGATGCCCAACTGCCTTCATTGTCCTCCCTGGGGTAAAAGTTCCTGTTGCTGGGGTGCAGGCAGCCTCTCAAACCAAGCAACCCCAGGACTTGCTTGCTACCTGTTGTTTAAGCAGCTTACAGCTAGTTGTTAAAGTGGACATAGCCTGGAGGTGTTTACTCTTCATAGGGAGGAATCTCCTCCTTCAATTTTTCTCCAGGTCTTTTCCCATTGTCTGAAAAGAACCCCTGTAACTCTTCCTTTTTTCACTGCTCTATGTTTGCCCAGAGGTGCTATTTGATCTCTTTTATAGAGGAAAATCTTGAGAGCTTAAAATTTTCTGAACTACTCTGCCATCTTCCCTGAATCCGCTTCCCAATTCTTCTTAAGGAGTTATTCCCTTTATTGGATTTTTGTGCCTCTTTTACCATTTGTCCTATTGTGTTTTTTAAGGTGTTATTTTCTTTAGTATTTTTTTCTTTTTCCTTTTCCAAGCTGTTGACTCTTTTTTCATGATTTTCTTGCTTCACTCTCATTTCTTTCCCCAACTTTTCCAGTATCTCTTCTTTGATTTTTAAAATAATTTTTGAACTCTTCCATGGCCTGAGACCAGTTCACATTTTATTTTGAGGTTTTGAATGTAGCAATTTTGACTTTGTTGCATTCTTTTGAGTGTGTGTTTTGATATTCCTTGTGATCACATTAACTTTCTATAGTCAGAATTTTTTTTCTGATATTTGCTCATTTTCCCAACCTATTTCTTGACTTTTAACTCTATGCTAAAGTGGGCCTCTGCTTCCAGCGTGGAAGGTGTACTTTCGCAAGCTTCAGGGTTTTTGTGAAGCTGTTTTCAGAGCTGATTCTTGGGATCTGTAAACTTTCAAGTCTTCCAACATGGTATGATCCAAGGATGAGTGTGTTTACTACTCTCCTGGTCTGTGCTCTGTAAGTAACCTCAAGTACTCATTTCTGACCTCGAACTGTGACCATGGTCCCTGCTCCCCCGCAGCCACAAGCTGTAGAGAGCTTGGGATTGCCACCCTGAGCTTCGGTGAGGCCTTACTCTTCCCCACCATCTTAGCTCCACCCCCAAGAAAGTTTCTTAATACCCAATGCTAAGTTACTTTTCTGTAACAGCAGACCTTGATTTTCACACACACACACACACACACACACACACACACACACACACAGCAGAAGAGGACTCTAGGGGACATTGTAACATGGGAATAAACTAGAATCTTTCTTTGGCAATAATATACAATTAGGGGTAATCATAATAATAGTACTGAGATGAGCTACAGTACTGCAAAATACTTCAGGTAAATGTCCTAATTGCAAAGGGATGGAAAAGGTGAACAGTCAAACTAGTTTAAACTAGTGAACTTGTAAAGGATTCCAAGGAAAAGCCCTGGTCTCACTGATCATAAGTCAAATTCCTGGGGCAGACACCAGTTCTCCTTTTGGAATCATCAGGAAGACTTGCCATCTTCCCTAGGGCTCCTCCCCCTTAAACTTATTACTAAATCTCTCTGATCTCAGGATTCTAACTCTGGGCACCAAGCCTTTAGGACCTTTTTGGCACTTTGAATCAGCTTAAATTACACATTTATTACCCATCCCTTTTCCTTCTGTCATTGCCATTGTCTCTAGGTGTAGGGGGAGAAGTTGAGGGCCAGCTCTGAGGAGGCCCCCAAAGTGATGCAAATCTAGGCCAAGGTCTCCCTTGAGCTTGTTCCCATCCTCCTGGGCTCACTATTTCTCAGGATGTTGGTTTGCCATGTCCCAATCATCATTCTGTCCTTTGGAGGCTCAGAACCTTCTGGCTATTCCTGGAGCCTTGGCTGCTTGAGCAATATAGATAAGGAAGTGACACATGAGGTAAGAAAGTGGGGAAGCATCCCATGGGAGTAGCCTCCTGCAAAGTTGCAAGTTAGGTGCCTCATGTAACAAACTACATGAAGTTTCCCATGAGAAAATATGATATAAGTGCTTCAGCTATAGTATATAAACCCTAACCCTGAGATGAATAAACGGACTTGTTTATTCCAAGCCAAGCTCCCGCCTGGCTCGTGTCATCATTGCACCCTTTCACGCTCATGCAACATTTTGTTGGTGCTGGCATCATCTAAGTACTCTTTCATAGTACTGTTTACTGGTATTTTCTACTTTCCTTTCTGCTCCCTAGGTTCAAAATAATAACTACATGCTCAAAACGATATGAGAGCATGTCAAAGGGAAAACAGAATCTTTCTGTCTGTCTCTGTGTGTCTTTCTCTTCATATAAAACAAAGGTTAAGATAATCACAGGTCCAGAGCAAAGGTAATTATAAGTATATATTAAAGAAACAAAATTATTAGGTGCCTCTAAATCTCCTAAATTATCGAATACTAAAGTTCCCCATGTCTGGTATAGCCATCCTGATTTCCCCTCAGCAGGTAATGACAACTACCCTTCACCATCTCAAACAGGTATATTCTGTTTATTCGTGTTCAAATTGCTTAATGTCTTTTGGTCATCTATGATCAGTAAATTACAGCTCTAAATTTATGAACCTGGGGTCTGTGGGGTATTCATGAAGGATGAGCACCTCTGGTGTGAGGGCTTGCTGAGCTCTTTTCAGGGCTGCTCATCCACCTTTGATGTCTACCTTGACCCAACTCTCACCAGAAGTTCCAAGAAGCTGTAGTACATGCAGCAGCCACACCCTGGTAAATGCATCTCAGCAGACAGACTAAACCAGGTTGAGGGTGGCCAATAGACCTCAAACCCATCAAAAAATTGGGGGGAGGGGAGCGGTATCTGCCCCAAACATATGAAGACTTCCACAGTAGAATAAGCAGATGGGAACAATATGTTCCAATGGCCATGAAGGCAGGTGAAGCAGGCACAGAGGAGTGCTAAGAGCTTAGTTAGACACTGAAGTCACTAAAGTCATTCTCTGCACCCCAGACATCATCCTGACTTTTGTCTTGCCACTGGACTTGAATGGCTCTGGAACAGAGAGTGAGGCTGATGACTTGGTGTAATACTTCATCACTTAAATTGAATTCATGCTCAAATCATCATTCATGTTCTGGTGTCATTTGCCCTCTTCAAAAATAAAGGAAAAACAATAACATTTTCTTTCCTGAACACACTTGAGTCAAAGTTTCTATGCAACCATCTGGAGTGAACTAACAATCTCTTTTAATTTCTCTATATTCAAACACTGTGACTTTCAAATTGATGAATGCCTGGGCCACTCAATTTCTTTTTAAATGTCATTCATCGTAAGTTTTCCCTTAGCCAATTAAGAAGCCTCCAGATAGTATAGCAAGTTTGTGTTACTTCACTGAGTTAGCTAACAATAATTTTAAACGTATTATTAATGATCATTATTTATAATGTTATCATATGTTATATTAACCATATTATTTTATACACTGCATATTTTGTATTTATATTTTATTACCTCTTTTGTATATTATATTACTTATGTTATTTAACCTCCTACCAAGTAACAAAGAAATACATAGAATAGTTTCCATTCTCTCAAAATTAGAATATTGACTCAATTCACAATTCACTTTTACAATTAACAATAGAGTCACACTCTTTGGAGATTGCCTTTATTTCTTAGAAAAATTCTAGAACATAAAAATTACTTTGAGATAGTTGTAGACCAACTTTGAAATGCAGTCTTCAGGAAGAGATGAGGCGACCGCTTCTCAGAGACAAAGGCAGCATGGTAGAGTGAACAGAATAGAGTTAGAAGAGCTAGAAAATCCTTCCTTGACAGATGTCTGTGATCTGGGCAAGTCACAACCTTTCTGGCTTCAATTCCTTCTTCTGTAAAAGAGGGATAATAATACACATCGTACATGCCTCAAAGAGATCTTGTGGGATGAAAATAATCAAAAGTTGGAGTGTGACAAGGCATGACTGTTAATAGGACAAAATAGTAAATGACAGGTAGGTCAAACACTGCATAGAGTGCCAGGCCTGGAGTCAGGAAGATTCTTCTTCCTGAGTTTAAATCTGGCCACAGAAACTTACTAGCTGTGTGATCCTGGGAAAGTCACTTAACCCTGTGTGCCTCAGTTCCTCATCTGTAAAATGAGCTGGAAAAGGAAATGGTAGCAAAACACTCTAGTAGCTTTGCCAAGAAAACCCCAACTAGGGTCATAAAATGTCAGAAATGATGGACTAAATGACTAAACAACAACATAGAGTGTAGTGTCAAGTTGAACTGATTTGCTGAGTGTTTGAGAGAAAGAAGGAAGTTCATTTAGTGCAGGGGTGATGGCCCAGGAAAAAAACTGAGGGGTAGAGGGAATAGGGCTCATGGTGAGAAAAAAAAAAACAGATTTAAGGGTTTTAAGGCATAGGAAAAGATGGAATTATAGAATAAATATTAGATCAAAGAATTTCATGAACATGGTAGTTCTTGTGAAGTATGACAATATCATCAGAATAATCATTTTTGGGTTTAGCTAAGGTGGTATGAAGGAGTGGGTGAAGGGGACTGAATAGACTGAAAAAAGTTAGGGTACTTGGGAACATTAAGCTATATGATGAAGACCCCTGGAAGTTGGAATGGCGGAAAATGCTATGAACCAAGGAGTAAACTCACTGAGAAAATGGGAAGAATTTCCTGGGGAGTAGATGGGTAACATCATCAAGAGTTAGGTTAGGGGATAAATTTGGATACAAGGAACCTTAAAGGAGGAGAGGATATAGGGCTGGAAGTATTAGTGTTTTATGAAAACCACTTTGGCAGCTAAATAGAGGATGGATTGTATTGGAGAGAGATTTGAAGAGTGGGAAAGGCCATCAGAATTCATTCATTCTAATACCTATAATTTTTGGTTTTAAATTTTTAATTTTTGTCATTCTGAAGTTGACAAATTCCAAAACACATGAATGTTTCATATGAAAAAAACAAAACAGAAAGAGGATTGCTTATGAAACTACAAATATCTATGTACAAATACATACATGTGCATATGTTACACACATATACACATATATATGTTTATATATATAAACACATATACATACATATATATTGAGACACATCCATATCCACAAACATTTCTGCACATTACTTTCAAAATCATGCTTATTATCTGACATTAGCAATCTTGTATAGAGGAACACTTATTCTCATACTCATTTAACAGAGCTAATGTATCTAAATGCATATATTCATCAATAATCATGTAGTGGGGATCACAGGTTCATAGATTTAGAGCTGTAGTTCATTGATCAATCCAAAAGAATTTACTATTTGCCAACTGTGTTCCAGGCACTGTACTAAGTAAGAGGTTACAAATACAAATAAAAGAACGAAACAATTCCTATTCTCAAGGAATTTACACTAAGGTACCTTAGTACTTACCTAGTCCAAGACTTTCATTTCATAGGAGACCAAGAGAGGTTAAGCAAGTTGCCCAAATTAACACAGATAGAGAGCAATGGAAGTGGACCTTGGATCCATATCCTCTGGTAACCCATAGAAGAAATGGAAGCAGGGAACTCTTTTGAGGCCAGAAGCTGAGTAAATGATGGGAAAAAAAAAACCCAGGCTGGTGTTCTGCATAGACAAAATTGGCAATCCTCAACTCTGAAAGTGCAGTATAAAGTATTATACCTAGAAATGTAACATGATATTAAGTGATACCATATGGTGGGTGGTGTGAACAAAAAGAGAAAGGAATGTCCATAACATGCTAATACTGTTTTCAGAAGTATAAATGTTCTTATCCTTTAGAAAGTCAAATAAGTAAAAATCTTAACTGAACAAAGTCATAAGAGATGCAAGGATATTTGATCTCTTAAAGATAACTTTGATAGGACTCTCACATACTTGTGATAAATCCAGAACAGACCTGGGAGAACAAGCATGGAAGATTTTTATTAAACCAGATTTTGGCTTGGAAGATTTCTTAAAGTTTAATTCAGTTTTAATTTCTGTTTTCCCTTCAAAAATCACATTTCTGGGCATCAAAGGGATTTGACAAATTATATTCAATTCTTTTCAATCCGATATAACTCAAGTATTTATTAAGTACAATGATAAGAGAGGAATTGTAGAGAGTAGCGGTAACAGGACTGGACCCCAAGTTTGGAAGACCTGGGTTTGAATTAGGATTTAGACATTTAATGGCCATGTGACCCTGGGCAAATCACTTAACTTCTATCTGTAAAATGTTCAGGCTAACAACAACTCATAGTGTTGTAAAGATCAAATGAGACAATATAAGTGACCTTAAAATGTTATATAAATATTAGTTATTTTTAGAGGCTAGGGTTCCAGGCTCTAATTGACAGGTTTCATTGACCTCTAAATCTGATAGGTATCTCCATCGATGCAAATCAAATCTGTTCCTTCTCTGCATCTTATACTTAGAGAGTTGCTTGGGTCACTGACCTGAACCCAGGTCAAGCTGACTCTGAGGCCATCTCTCTATCTACTATGCAATGCTACCATTCAGTCTCTGTCTTCAAGGAAGAAAGGGGGAAGAAAAGCTGCAAACAGGTGTAAATACACATACACATATACGTGTGTATGTATGTATATCATATACATATATATATATATATATATAATTGTGCATATGTAGCGATCAAAAAACATTTATCAAGCACCTACAATGTATCAACCATTATACCAACTGCAGAGAATCCAAAAGGAAGCAAAACACAGTCCCCTGCCTTCAAGTAGCTCAATTCAAAGGGGGACACAGCGAGCAAAAAACCATTTTTTAAAAACATGTTATAAAGATGATATATAGAAAATAATTAACACGGGGAAAACACTAGAATTAAAAAGAATTGGGAAAGGCTTCCATTAAACATGAGACTTTTGGCTGGGTCTGGAAGCCAAAGGAAGGCAGTAGGCAGAGGAGAGGAGAGAGGGCATTCATGGGCGGACAGCCAAAAAGAAAGCCTGGAGGCTAGTTTCTTTGTATTGGAGAGTACTATGGAAAGTGAAGTGTAAGAAAACTGGAAAGATGGGAGGGTGCTAGGTTACTAAGGGCTTTGAATGCCAAACAGAATATTCTGTATTTGATCCTGGAGGTGATAGGAAGCCCCTGGAGCTTAGACATGCACTTTAGGAAAACCACTTTAGTGGCTGAATGGAGGATGGATTAGAGTGGAGAGAGACTACAGGCAGGCAGACCCACCAGCAGGCTACTGCAATAGTTCAGGAGTTAGGTGATGGGGGTCTGCACTAGAGTGGTGGTAGGATCAGAGGAGGAAAGGAGGAACATTCTAGAGGTGCTGCAAAGGTGAAATCAACAGGCCTTGGTAATGGATTGTATAAGGTGGGGGGTGGAAGGAGAGGTCGTGAGGCATCCAGGATGACTCCTGGGTTACCAGCTCAAGGGACTGGGAAGATAATCTTATTCCATGCAGTAACAGGGGAGGTCAAAGAATGTTTTTTGGGGAAAGAGAACGAATTCTATTTGGTCCATGTTTAGCTCTTCTACTAGACATCCAGTGTGAGATGTCTGAAAAGCAGCTGGAGATGTGAGATTGGGGGTCAGTGGAAAGGCTGGGGCAGGATGGTTAGAATTGAGAATTGTTGGCTGAGAAATGGTAATTAAATCCATTGGAATTAATGAGATCACCAAGTAAAGTAGTATATAGGAAAAAGAGAAGAGGGCCCAGGACACCAATATTTAGAGGGCACGAGCTGGAGAAAGATCCAGCAAAGAAGAATGAGTAGTCAGACAGGTAGGATGAGAACCAGAATAAGATTTAAATGTATGTACCTATGAACATATATGTATATATCTGTGTGTGTTATTCTCTAAAGGAATCAGATTACTCAGGGGATGTGCTTTGTAAACCTTAAAGCACTCTCTGAATGCTATTATTTTGAGTAGGAAACTTATATAATCAATTATCAAATATTTATTAAGCCCTTACTATGTGTCAGACACTGCTACCTAGAAAAAAGGTAAAACAACCGCTGCTTTCAAGTACTTACTTTCTAACAAGGAAACTAGCACCTAAGTATACAGGGTGTCCCTAAAATCGCCTCAATTTTAAGCTTTAAATAATAATAAATATTAAATTTAAACGCTTTGGTGCTTAAATTTAATATTTAGTATTATTTAAAGCTTAAAATAAAGGCATTCTGGGAAACCCTAAGTGTGTACCAGAAACATAGAACCGTCTAAGGTAAGCTTAGAGGGGACAGGGAAAAATCTGAGCAAAAACTGCCCCGGGCTCTGGAACTCGCTGTGGGTGCGTGAGGCCACCCCATGGAGGAGGGCTGTCCCGAAGGCTTAAAACTACCAGAGTTACGGAATGGTGGGACTTCACCCCGCTCCTGCACACCCCGAATTAAAAAGAATAAAGGCCTCCACCGGGCAGCTCCTCCAGTGCTCGGGACAGAGGGGTGGGCGTCAGGACCCCCAAGCGGAGGAGAGGGACCGACTGTGCCCGGCAGCGCGCCCAGGCTCCCCTCCCTGCCCCCTGCCTTCTCCCCCAGCTTCACCCACGAAGTTCGTGGATTCGCAAGACACCTCCACCCCGCCCCCGGACCCCGGGGGGTCTCTCTACCCTCCTTACGGGAGCACACGTGGAATGAATGCGGGTGTGCGAGCGTTGGGGGGCAGGGAGAGAGGGCGTGGAAACAAGACTTCTGCTCAAGTCTGTGGAATATTGATCCAGTGACTTCCCTTAAAAAAATGCAAACCCTTCCCTCCCCCGACCTCTTCTCCAAATTCAGCCCTCGCAAAAATACATGTGTGTGTGTATGTGCCCACACATAGACACACATGTACACACATAAACACTAGATAAAGGAGGAGAGAAAGGGGGTGAAAGCAGCAGCACAAGCGCGGCTGGCAGCCACGGCCTCCCGCTCCCCTCCTGGCCCCGCCCCCTCGCTCCTTCAGCCCTCCCCCCGCCCGAGCTCCACGGGCCGCCCCCTCCCTTCCGAGAGGAGGCGGAGACAGGCTCCTCGACGCCATTTTGAGTGCTTGTCTAGCCCCAATGTTTACCACTCTATGGCTCTTCTCCTCCCTCCCCTCCCCTCCCCAGTCATTGTCTGTAAGAGCAGCGGCGGGCGGCAGCAGCAGCAGCGCTTTTCTCTTTATAAGCCCCGCAGTGCCCGGATGTGAATGGATTACAATGTATCTTTCAGGGAAACCTATTATTATCAATGTGACTCCACGGGGGAGTCAATGGTGATGATGATGGTGATGATGATGATGATGATGAGAAATCTCTAAACTTGGAACAAGTTTAAGACTTTATAGGAGACGAAGAAAAAAAAACCCAACCAACAAGATTTGTTTGAGGAAAATTATTAACTATTTTGTTTACATTTTTTTTTAAAAGAAACAATAAGGAAAAGGGAGAAAAAAAGTTGTTGGCTTTTTCTTTTTTTTTCCTTTTTTTTTTGGTGGGTGTTTTTGAAATTTTTTTGAATTTGTTTTATGGTGGAAAATGCAAAAATCAGAGCCAGGTGCATGATCTTGTGATCTGTGGAATATCTCTGAAGCAGGACTGAGTACCAGTTAAAAAGTACTTTTTGGGGGATACACACATGTGAGATACTAAGCACTTGCAGAAGATTTTCTCTTTTTCAAAAGTCTCTTTCCTTGGAATATTGTGAGAATATTTGTGGCCATTTAAGGTAAAGTTACAATTTGCTGTCAGAGTAAACTGTCTTTTAATTTAATTTGTTGTTTTGAAGAAATATTGATCCTAATGTGTTATGAAAGCAAAAGGAGCAACTTGTGAAATGATAGCAATTTGAGAAGAAAAAAAAAGTGTGTGCCTGCATTATTGTCTGTACTCGCACATGTAGAAATAACAGGGTGTGTTTAATGTGTGTACTTCAACACACGTTGAAACGTATATATTACAGATACTGCATAAGGCACGCGTGTATAACGAAACTTGAGAAGTATAAAGCTTTATTTTAACCTGAAAAGTGACGGGAAAATAGATTTTTGTAGCCTGTAGGCCCTGTAGCAGTAAATATCGAATTTAAACATATTTTGGGGGAAAGGGGACTGAGCAGCCCCTGGAAACTCGAGTGTAAAAAGCAAACAAAACAACAATCCTCCCCAAATGCTTACTTGCGAAGTTTGTAGCAATACTCTGTGGAAAAAAAAAAGGGGGGGGCAAAGTATGTTCAGTTTACAGTTAGAGGAAGAACCCAAACAGAGGAGACAACCTCCCTCCCCCCCCCAAAATTTTTTTTTGAGTTGGTTTATGTATGGAAAAGAAAAATGTTCCTCTTGGCAGCCTTTTTGCATCACGTGTATTTGCAGCCTAGTATAAACTTGCTTTGCCCTGTGTGTGAAAGAGAGCAAGAGAAAGAAAGAACTGAAGAAATTGAAACTATAATAAATTAAAAAGTGCCTCCTAGGGCAGAAACCGGCAACGATTGAACTGTTAGTGGTTCAGATAATATCTGAGGGTTTGAGGGAAAATGAGGTGCCTGATGGATTTCCGTTTGTATTTCTTTTTTTTTTTTTTT
>NW_027185664.1:8948798-8977771 GCF_028583685.1 Petaurus breviceps papuanus
GTGTGTGTGAGAGAGAGAGAGAGAGAGAGAGAGAGAGAGAGGGAGGGTGGGGGAGGGGTGTAAGTGAGGGGGGGGGGGGAGGGGAGGGAGGGGGAAAGTTGAGACTGGATCGTTGCTGAGTAGTTTCTTTTTTCTCTGAGATCCATTCATTCTTTGCCTGTACCTCCTGTTGCATAAATGATGCGCTGAGAGCGGCTTTTTTTTGGATTTGGTTTTAGAGTGGATGTTACCAGTTTTGATCGTCTCTTTTGGAAATATAATACCTTTTTTTTTTTGCTACTGCTGCCCCCTCCATCTTAAAAAATACCCCCCCTTCTCTTCCCCTCCCCTTCCACTTCAATTACACCCCTCCCCCATCCCCCCAGTCTCCAAAAATCCGATTGTGTTTCCTCTAAGGATCGGGACTGGGTTCTGATTGCGGTTATTTCCATGTTTCTAGGTTTGTGTGATTTTGCTAAAATGCATCACCAACAGCGAATGGCTGCCTTAGGGACGGACAAAGAGCTGAGTGATTTACTGGATTTCAGTGCGGTAAGAAAGAACGGTGGAAACTAACTACAGCTGTAAAACAAAACAAAACACTAGCAAAAACCAAATAAACTGTAATCTAAAGTACAAGAGTAATTTTTAATGGGCTAAGCCCATGCTAAATTTGAATGTCTTTATGGACAAGTCTTTATCTTTTTTTGGGTGAAATTTAAGAAAAAGACATTTTCCTTCCCCCCCTTTTTTCGATTCTATGTAGCATAGAAGTCCCCTCCCCCAAGAAAATTAGAGTTCAGAGGGAAAAAAAACACCTTTAAATAAACCAGACTGAACGTATCAGAACATTGAAAGTACTTGTACTTTCTCACTCCTCATTGTTTCAATAACAACAATTTTTTTTTTGGACATAGATAAGAGGAGGAGCCAACTGTCTCAGTTTTGTTTTAAACTGATGCTTTGGATCAGAAAGACCTTCTGTCCTCCAAGTGAAATCTCTCCTTAGGATTCTAAAAGCTCTCTAGACATATATGTTATACTTACTTATATGTAAGTATATATGTTTGCCTCCTTTTGGATGTGCAGTTTGTAAATTTAATAATCTCTAAACCAGCATTAGCAAAAATGTGTACACATGGAGAGTTTAACAGCCTTTGCTGTCCTCATCTACCTCTCTATCCCCCTGCCCACATTCAACCCCAAACTTGCCAGGAATATTTATTTATTTTTAATGATTTCTGAGTTTGGTGATAAGATGCATTTGCAAAACAAAACCAAAAACTAGTAATCCACAACATGCACCATCCAAAACCGCCTTGTAAATGGGGTTGCTTCAATGCTGCTAGTGCTGCTGGTGCTGCTGCTGGTGCTGGTGCTGCTGCTGCTGCTGCTGCTGCTGCTGTTGCTGCTGCTGCTGCTGACTTTTCTTTGGAGAAATGGCTTTCAGAAGTTTGTCCAGGAAACGTAGCCTGAGGCAGCTTTGCAGCCCCCTCTTAGCTTGTTGCACTTTTCCCATTTGTTCCTTTGCTTTTTGCAGGCTCTGACTCAGGGAAGGTGCGTATTATACACTAGAAACGTCGAAGAAGAGGGAAACCGATTAGGGTTGAAATAAATGTAGGGGAGAGGAGAGAAGAGGAAAGGAGAGGGGAGAAAGAGAGAGAGAGAGAGAGAGAGAGAGAGAGAGAGATAGTGAGTCTTGCTTCAAATTGCTCTCATGTTAGAGACGAAATGAGAATTTAGTGCAGGTGGCAGTTTGCATTCATTTTTATTTGGGTTCACATATGACAGACAAATCTTATCCGGGATTGAAATGGACGTTGCCACCTTCATGGCTAAGGTTTTAAACTTAAAACCAGCAACTTTTTTCCTCTTCTTTGTGGAAATACTAGATTCAGGGGAGGCTTGTTGTATCTAACTTCTTGATGACATTTTGGGGACTGTGTTTTTTCAAAATGTTAATAATACTGTCTAGGAATCTAATGAATCTAATTGAAAAGAGTGGTGTGTAAGAGAAGGTTCGGGGGGGTGGGAAGAGTCTGGATTAGTAATATTGTGCCAGTTTTAGTTTTGAGTTGAATGGTGATGTGTTGTGTTAAAGAAGCCCTTTACATAAGCTTTGACTTATTTGTTAAGAATGTGAAGGAACTTTTGACTAGCTGTGAACACACAAAAAATGTCGTTTCTTTTCTAGCAGTAATGTTGCTTTGTTTCTTTTAGATGTTTTCACCTCCCGTGAGCAGTGGGAAAAATGGACCAACTTCTTTGGCAAGTGGACATTTTACTGGCTCAAGTATGTAAATTCTTTTCCTTAGTGTGTAGTTAAAATATTATTAGTTGTGTATTACCTTGTAATGTATGTATGTATATGGGGCTCTCTTGATCTTTTTTCAAAAGTAGTCACTGAAATATAAGCAAAATGACATGAATTATTTTGGGGTTCAACAGTTCTATGGCACACAAAAAATTCTGGGGTTCTTTTTTGAAATTAATTTTTTTGCTTCCTCTTTGGCAAGACAGTTATCTCAAAATTCCATCACTTAGCTAAAAAAAATGTTTCAGATGTTGGTAATCAAAAATAAAGATCATCCCTTTTAAAGGAGAATTGTTAATGTGGAGGATAATTTAATATTCCTATGTACTTAAAATCAGATTTAAAAAAAAATCTGTTAGTAACTACTGGGTTAAATTAACCCTTTTAAAGGGAAGAGCACTTCATTTTGAAGGTGAATGCACCTTAGTGAAATTCATCCTACATATAGAATCTCTTGTTAATCTGAGGGATTGAACAGAAATATTTTAAAATACCCTTTTAAATACTTTACCCATTGTCCTTCCTATTTTTCCACTGAATTTTTATGTAGTTATAAATCAGCTTCTAAATTTCAAAAATAAGAGAGCATTGTTTCGTGTTTAAAAAAACAAACAAACAAAACTCAGTGGTATTCACAAAGAAATCTATGTGTATAATGACTGACAATTAAGGAGGAGTTTAAATGTGAGGATATTTATATGTCTGGGTGTACCTAAGATTAAATATGAAGATGGAAAATAAACCATATATTAGAATGTATTTAATATCTGTTCACTAAGTTTCATTTAAGAAGGATTCTTACTTTGTTGCTTCCAGTCCATAAGTCCAGGCAAAAAAATGCATCTATGATTGTTAAAAACAGCTGTAATATTTTAAGAGTGCTGACTGTTGTACTCAAGAGTAGATTATGCATATGGATGTAAACATGTAGTACTCTTTGCAATCTAGTGGGTAAATGCTGACATCTTTTAACTCTGAGATTCCAATGGAAATATCCATTAGTCACTGAATATAAATTTTTATCTGTTATTTTCATTTGGTACTGGAACGACAAAAGAAACTTGTTCAGCTGTATGTTTTGGACTCTTTGTGCAGTCTTACTGAATTCGTTGTTTTTTTTTTTAACTTTATTTCAAAACAAGACAAACATTTTGTTTTGTTACTAAGTTTAGAGGAAGGGGTTGTTGCACATGCAGTGTACATTTTTCTCTTTTGTAACACCAGATGCCTTCTTATGGTTAGTTTTGTATATTTTCTTTATTATATAACTTCAAAGTTTAAAACACCAATGTTGAAAGCTTAGGATCATGGTTATTGGTGCATTTTCAGTTTAGTGACTTATGAGAATTTATTTCTTTGATTTCCTTTCAATTTGTTGTTGCAATATCTCCCAAGTCCTGTTTCTCTGACATGAACCTACTACACAGTACTTTGATGTAAAATCTTCATGTAAGTGTTTGAGTAGAAATGAGGATAGTGTCTCTTTTAGACAAATCAATTTTTCATGTTCAGACACAATCAACATTAAATAACGAACCTTATTTTTCACAGTAATTTTCTTAATGTGCATCTTGATGTTTAATATATTTGGTTAAAATTTTAACCTTCAAGTAGAGTATACTAGAATATGCAGTGATAGACAATTTTGAAAATCAGCCCTTCAGTATTGTGAAGTGCTGAGAATTACCATTAAACCTGAAACATTTTGAAATGACCTAAGTACATCACTGTAAACAACTTTTAATCAGTTAAGGTAAGTTAGCAACTTGCAGTTTGTGACACAAGAATGAATATAACTCTACTCCTAGTTGATTCTCTAATTTCCTCAACATTAAACAAAGTATAGTTGTTATACTATTATTTAATAAATGTTCAAAAACTGCTTATAATCATTATGAGAACATAGGCATGATAAATAACAGGATGCATGAATGAATTTTGAACATGGTAATATATTGAAGTTTATACAGTCACTTAGGAACATTAATGTTTCATTTAAAAAACTAAAGATTTAGCATGGAATTATTAGGTGATTTTGAAGGAAATATACTATAATTTCCTCTTTTTGAGTTATGGAAATACACATTCAGACTTTATATTCCAGGTGTAGTGTTGAGGCTAAAAGTCTGCTTTCATGAGTTAAAGGTATGGTCACTATAGCCAATTAAATATGCAAACTATACATTTGATGTGCTGTGGTGATGTTAATAAATAGAGGCTGCAGAGTAGTAGTATTCATTCAGCTCTGTCTTTGTAAAACAAGAATATTAATTAATGAGGCTAGTTTGTATTTTCAGAGACACAATCATAAAACTTTTAACCCATGATAATTTCACATATCAGATAACACGAATTATATGCAATCTGCCCTTTCACTGGCTGACTGTACCATGGAAGTTTGAACAGAGAAACATGATTTGTTTCTATAAATCTTCTTCACCTTGATGTTTGCAGTCCTAAGGAAGCTAATCCTACTGTGGATTATCATCCTACTGTGTTAACTTTGAAAGTTTTAAAAGGCAGAATAATAAATAAAGAAGGAAAGAAAGGAAGGAAGAAAAAAAGAATGCAAACTGGAAATAATCTGCATTTTACTGGAAATCAAGTATGTTTTGCAAAGCATGTTAATATTTCGTGCTTAAACTTCCCAGCAGCTTTTGACTTGTTTGTTACAGGATGCCCCATTGTGATTTTGTAATATGTGAATAAAAATTTAAGTATCTCCATATTTCCTTTAATCTTTAATTTCACAAACATGGTTTTTCCTACCACCTTAAGAAATGGTGAGGCTGCAAGGGAGAAAGGAATGTAACCTGAGCTACAGCCCTGACATTCCCAGGGAGCATTTTTCACATGAAAGGCTTTTGTCAACCCAGTAAAGGACCAGCAGTTTTTGTTTGATGTTTGCAGGTGTTCAGCAGAGAGCACTAAAACAATTCAGCCATGATGGTTCAGAGCTTCTATGACCTTAACAGGGAGAATTGGTGGGCTCTGGAATTATTTTAAAGAAAACTTTCTTGCGTTTATTTCAACCTGCATGTTGACTTCACAGAGTGATTTAATACCTGTTAAGTCATTGGTCTTAAACAGAAAGATACTTGTTTTCATTTACATGGAACTTTATATATAAAGGTAGATAAGATGACCAAAAGGGGTTCACCCAGTCTCACAATTTCTGCATTTATGAGAGGGCCTTCAAACCTAAATCACTTTACTACTACATCAAACCTATTAGCACCTATTTAACTTGCAGAAAAAATTTTTTTGAAAAAATTTTTTGAAAAAATAAATTTTATGCTTGATTTACACTACTGTGTAAATTAAGCTACTGAAATTTGTTGATACTGAAGAATTTGTTAGATGAGAAGACACCTAGTCACTGTTGTTACAGTTCTGATTTCCGGTGTTTTTATGAGGAATATTGGCTCCTTTTCCCCCAAGGTTCAAAATTTGACATTTATTATGTTATTACTCAATTTTACTTAGGTTTTCAAGTATCTGTTAAAATTGCCAACTATATTCAGGTTCATCCATGTTTCTAAGGATGTACAACCAAACAAAATACACTGAATGCTAGGAAAGCCCATCAGTTCAGTTAATATAGAAGGAAAAAGTCAGTCCAGCTGGTTGCTTGGCATCATCCAGGTAATTATTTAGGACTTGTATAGACATGGCCCATGTCAACTTGAAAAATCTAAAAACTTATTTATAATTGCATTAAACATATTAAGAGTTGTCCAAAATTATAAATCACTGGGAAGCCTTAAATTATTAATTGACCTTTTTTACTTTTTATTTTGACCTGTGATTTCACTGGAATCTCCCTCAATTGTACTTTAACTTAGTAGTCTTACAGGTTTGCTTGAGGGACTTGTCCAAGGCTCTGAGCCCAGTATATCAGAGGTAGGACTTGAACCCAGGTCTTCCTGACTTTTAAGTCAGCTCTTTATCCCTCAGCCATGTTGCCTCTTCTAGATACTTGAATTATTATCATCATTATTGTTGATAGTTATCCCAAATAAGCATTTGTTTACAAAGTTATGGAAACTTTTTGTCAAAATCTGTATTTTTCTACATAGTACAGTTTGTAACAGTAGTACACTTTAGATGACTTAGAGGAAAATTTCCAATAAATTATTTTGACAATTTTAAAAAACCATTGGCTTTTATGTGAACTTTATACATAAATGTAAACCTCCACAATAGCTATTTTAATCATTTTAATGTGATGGGGAAAAATAGTCCCAGTGAAAGGGATTGCAGAATGGTATTACATGCTCTTTGAAGTATAATACTGGAATTGTAGAGAAAAGAGTAATTACAGTAGGATATGATATTGGAAAAAAGTATAGGAATTTAATAAATCAGATACTACCTTAGATCTCTAAATATTAGTGCTTCAGGGACTTTCAAGACCATTTTGTCCAAACCCTTTGTTTTACAGATGAGCAAACTGATTTACACAGTAGTGACTCCCCCAAGAGAATACAACAGTCTCGTGGCAGATCTGATCCATGATCCCATTGTCTTTCCACTCTATCATACTGTCTACTTCGAGTTGAGATACAGTGAAGCTCCAACTTCCAGTACATTTTCATTCAAAATGTGTAGTTTTATTTGAATGTCAGTTTTTATACTTTATGTATCCTACTTACCATCCATAATAGTTCAATATTTTTGTGAATTGCTTTACCAAAATTAGTCTAACCCTCCATTGTAAAGCATGTGGAACCCTTTTACTAGCATCGGTTGCTCACCAAATGTAGAAGTATTTTGCAGTAATTTTCTGTTCCACTGGGAAGCCCTTAGGAAAGAAGCAACACATTTTCTTTCTTAACTTGTGCCGTCACTCTATATCGCACGGTTGTATGAGCTAACATTTGCACATAAAGATACGGATAGTGACCAACCAATTCTTAATGAACTTCTCATAATCTGTCCACTCCCTTTATTACTTGGTCCTCTTTGTAAACATTTGGGAAGTAGTTGGTTGGGGCCACAATTGTTTAGAACAAAAAAAGACCACTAGTGACATTTTATCCTTCTAATAATGTTATATTGGTGCTAATAATGTGATACTTGGCCTGGAATTTTATTCCATGTTCTATTGTATTTGAGAATAAATTTTAAAATATGAGCTGAAAAAAATTCTGTAAACTGTACACAAGATTTTCCTTATGTAGTTTCCATATGAGAACTAGGTTTTCCTCAGTCTTTATCTTTAATTCCTTTTTTTTTTTTTCCAAACAAAAAGAGAATTTGCAACATCTATTTCTATATATTATGCCGAGGTCCTATACATTGATACGACATAAGGGTGACAATTAAAATATTTCGTTTTCAATTATCCTTATGTATATAACTGAAACCATTAGTTGAGGTAATAGCATATGAATGTTTCTAATTTTGTTTTCTTTATAAATGGGCTTTATTTCAAGCTGTAAAAGTTCAGCAGTTTATTATCTTATTTGTTTTTCATATTCACAAGAAATAACAATACAGATTGTCTCTCTGTACTATCCAAAGTAAAAAGAGTTTTGTAGTATTAATAAATGTTTTATTGGACACAAGTAGTTCAAGTGTTACATTTTCTAGGTTCAGATAAAGTAGGACTCTTTGTGACACTGTCTCCAGTAAATAAAGTGCCTTAAACAAGCACAGGGATCCAGGAAATGTTGAGCCTGAAATACTTAACATTTTTGACAACATCAGCAAATTATCCTTTCCCTACTATTGTAACGGGAAAATCACTTAAATAACAGATGAATAGCTAAGTCACATACACATATATAATAGAACTATGTAATGAAAGTTTATGCTGTTAATTGCTTGAATCTGTCTTAAATGCTTAGAATCATAGAGCACTAAAGACTGTCATAAACAGTTTTGTTTTGAGCTTAAAATTATTCTTTTTTTCTTTCATCTACTATGATAAACAAAGTAATTTTGTAAGCTTTACAGATCAAACATTTACTTCTAATGGTAAGCTACATTATATAGGAAGTTTTCAAGTTAGGTCTAGAAACTGACTAGAGTCCTGGTGGCCCCAGGCCTGTGATTTTCAGTGTTTAGTATTATGATGCTATTTAGATCTGTTCCCATAAGCCAAGATAACAGATCTTAAGTTGCTTAATAAGGAACATGGTGTATTTTTGCAATGTTCTTCAGTTTACGGGTCTTGAACCAAAAGCTCCTTAGCTAAGCCTTTAGACTTGGATACATATGGTGCTTATGTTTTAGTTGTGGCAGGACACAGGAAGAAATTGAAGCTGGGAAAGTTGGGAAAGAGTTTTTATGGTGTTTCACAGGCTGGTTTATATGACCTGTTGTTTTGGGGGTTCTCAGTCTTGGAGGTTTTAGGCAAAAGTCATCTGTGATAGTCCAAAATTTTTTTTTTAATGTCTGTATCAGATTCTTCCTTATTTGAACAGTTCTTAAATTGTCTATCAAAATTACATTTTGGAGTTCCACATGCAATCTATGCCATTTTAAATGCTTTAAAGCCCCTACAAATTCAGAAAGAGAGTTAGCACATGGAATATAGGTAGACACTTATGAGTCCCGTCTCTCTTAACCTGATCTAGTGAAAAATTCCATGGCAATATATTTGTCCTAAAGACATTAGTGATTTGATTTTATGGAAAAAAATGTTATTACTTTGTGATGTCACTTTTTCACAAAACATGCAAAAATAGAAAAAAATTGAGAAAAGTTTACTTTCATTTCAAAAGTAAATGAAAGCTGAATTAATCAGGATATTAAACAACCAGATATGCTTAAAATCTGTTTATTCTGATGTATTTCTGAGCTATGATAAGGTATTTTTATTTAAAGGTGCAGTAAGACTATTGTCCAAATAAATGCTATTGTACTTTTGTGTGACAATTAACATTTAATGAATGACTTTCCAGACTGCCATTGGTGGTAATTACTATATGTAGTTTATTAGCTGCAATCTATTGTTGGTTGTAGCCTGTATTGATTTGTTTTGCAAACAACGCTTCACATGTGCTGATGTATTTGTACATTACTTTTAAAGAACCTGTTTTGTTCTCTAATGTTACAAATGTCTCTTGGACTAAGATATTTGTAATGGAAATTAAGTATTCACTAACCTTTCTTCTATGAAAAATCTTTCTTTACTGAAAAGCCCCTAAATTACTGTGTTTGAAATAAATACATCATAGAGCTGGAAGAGACCTTAACAATGTTTAACCCAACCTTCTCATCTTACAAATTGGGGGGGGGGGAAGGGAATGAGTCCTGGAAGAAATGAAGTGACTAGTCTGAGGTGATACTTGAACTTCTGAATCACACTATGTGCAGTTAGGGTTGGAACAAATTCTTTCAACTTTAATGTCTCCTGAAAGGCACAAAACAGATATGACTTACTGTGTGTAAAGAACTAATAAAAATCGAGAGGTTGTGGTACTGACATATAGCCCAGCTTCCCCTGTCATCACATGTTTTAATTTGGCTAACATTTGACGAATAACTGTTAAAATGTATTGTGTTATTAAAAATAACAAAGTAAGACCTGTGATTAAATATCAAGACTGTAATTTAATCTGGAGTGTTCTGGTACTGTTATAAACCATTTCCCTTTTTTTTTGTACCAGATGACGTCAAAAGGCAGCTTGATTGAATTCTGACCCTGTATTACAGGAGCACCTGCTAATGCCTCTTTGCTTAATGGTCTGTCAGCATTTCCATTACAAACTTTTTTCAGACATCTTTAACTTAGCTTTGAGTATTTGAACTAAGCTAATGGTTGGCATGTAAGCTTTCAGTCAGGGAGAAAATATTTTCCCAGTTCTGCAGAGTAGCCAGCAACAAACCCTCATTATAGACTCCATGGTGGCTCTATTAGAATTCTCTTCTCTGCTTTTACATATCTTTCATTTTAACATTTTTTGGTAGTACTTATATTTATTATATAGAAACTAATCCTAAGAGACTTAATATCCAGTCTCTCAAGGTATGATATTTTAAAACCTGGTGCCCAGGACACAAACTACTAAGATCTTGACACCGAGGGAGAATATTGAAATTTTAGCTCTAGGCATTAAGTTTGTACAACTAAGGGGAAGGAAACACATGAGAATGTTTCATGGTTTATCAGGCTTATCAATCATTTGCATACCTACCCTAGGTAACTGATTGGAGAGATTTATTTATTTATTTAAAATATCTTGCCCAGGGTCACAGAGCTAATATGTGACAGAAGCAAGGCTTGAACCTAAAGGCCATTTCTCTATCTTCTATAGCAGGACACCTCTCGTAGTTTCAGTCTCTATCCCTATTTCTACCCATTTTATTTCCTAGTAGAATAAATTGCCCCATTTTAATTGTATTGAAAATGACTTTGCATATGTGAGAGATGGAGACGGAGAAAGAATTACACTTTAATACCAGTTAGTCTTGGTCCTTAGTGGATGTTCATAATTGATGGTATCCCAAAGGTGTCTCTGATTTTATATATCTGCTTTTACTCCACCATCTTGACGTTGCCCCGCCTTTTTCAATTGATTTTACACATCTACTCTAGATGTGTGTATGCACACACATATATACATATACATACATTTATCTGTGTGTGTCTGTGCACGTATGTATATTTCTCCTTCGATTATTCTATAAATTCTTATGTAAGTACTTGCTTCCATGGTAGAATATATGTTCTTTGAGAGAAGTGCTTTCATTCCTTGTGTTAGTATCCTTAGCCAAACTAGCACTTAGAAAGCACCTAGTGCATTTGTTTGTTGAGTGACCGATTGATTGATTGATTGATGTTGAAGCAGAGTTACAGGCTTTATGTCACTTTCAGTTATTCATTGTGATGTCAGTGCTCTTTAGCCTCTTGATTTAGGCTACTTTCATGGATATTTATTTCATACTTGTTTGCAGACTTTATAAGCCTTTGTACAATACCTCCCTATGCTGTAGACTTGGTTACATCATATGTTTGATCCTGTCCCCATGTGATTATATAGATGTGTGTGTATATATACATAGATATACATGTGTTTATACATATATATGTATATATACACATACACAAATATAATCTCTCTCACCAAGACAGTAGCGCAGGGAGCCTATTGCACATGTTTCCCATGTCTTCCAAAACTAGGCACAATGACATGCTATTGTGCTAAATGTGAAGTAGGCCACATTCTGCTCCTCTTACCTCCATTATGTACCACATACCCTGGGACTTCAGGTAGAAAATGGAATAAAACTGCTTGAGGTGGCATAAAAAGGACCTGAAATATTAAAGGTAATTGTCACAATTGATAGCCAAGAGTGGATTTTTATGATTTTTTTTTTAAATATGCATTTCCTAACACAGATTAGGTGGTTATTTGCTTTATCAACAAATACATCTATAAAATCTCCAAAATCAACTGTTGGTTA
This sequence comes from Petaurus breviceps papuanus, assembly GCF_028583685.1. Lineage (NCBI taxonomy): Eukaryota > Metazoa > Chordata > Mammalia > Diprotodontia > Petauridae > Petaurus > Petaurus breviceps. The sequence goes on from NW_027185664.1 coordinate 8,960,509, forward strand.
TCAACCATGTCAATTGTTTTCATGTAGAACAAATGTGACTTGATGTGGGAACTTTATATTCAGTGGGGGAAAAAATACCAAGATAGCAAAAAATGCCCTCAAAATACCAAGATGAAGAAAACTCACTTTTTTTTTACTTTCCAAATAAAATAGTTTAAGAATATGATTTCATTTTCATGACCCTACTGTCCTTTCTTTTAATGCTGACACATCCATTCTTTTGGAAATTCCTGCTTTTGTATAACTTTATTATAATAAAGAGCAAAAAGCTTCTGATAGTTTTTGGTTGATGTCTTAATTAGACATGAATATTAAGAATCATGGCCACATTGTTTTGTATTCTTTTTCTCAAAGAGGTAATTTAATATTTTTCAGGGACCATATTAGGTAGATATTCAGTGGAAAAAATGCCTCCCAAAATATCAAGATGAAGAAAACATTTACTCATCCTGTTTTACTTTCCAAATAAAATACTTTGAGAATATGATTTAGTTTTCATTATCTACTGTCATATTTTCCAAATGCAGAAACAGCCATTTATTTGAAAAATACTTTTGTGTCTTTATTATAATAAAGAGTAAAGTTCTGATGATTTTCCCTTGATATCTGAATCAGAAGTGAATATTAAGAATCATAGCCAAGTTATTTTGCATATATATCTTGAAGAGTTAGTTTAATTTTTCTCAAGAAACATGTTAAGTAGATATTTTATTTTTTGAATTAAAACACAAATTAAACTTTACAATTAAACTATCTATTATGAATACAATACAAAAGTATGTTTGAACAATTTGTAATTTCAAAGATAGCTTTAAAAAAATCTACCCCATCTATTTGTCTGATGCTACCAATGACATTGAATTCATATTTCTTTTTTTTAAATGCTTTATTAACTTCTGATTTACATCATTCATTTCCGCCAGATTTTGAGTTACAAATTTTCTCCCCGTTTTTCCCCTACCCACCCTCCAAAATAGCAGTCCTACAGCATATCCCCTCCTCCACTCTGCTCTCTCCCATATTTTCTCCCATAACCCTTTTGATTTTTCCAGTGGATCTCTATGCCCCAGTGACTGTATATCTTATTTCCCAATTATATGTAAAATAACATTGATAATAGTATACATACACATACATATATACACACATATTTGAATATTTGATTTTAAAACTTTGAATTCCAGATTCATTCCCTTCCTCCCTTGTCACCCACCCTTACTGGGAAGATAAGCAGTTCAGTATAGGATGTACATGTGTGGCTAATGCAAAACAATAACATAGTAGATATATTGTAAAAGACTGACTATATTTCCCTCCTCCTATCCCACCTCCCACTTGTTCTATTCTCTACTTTGATCCCATTCCTTTTCAAAAGTGGGTGCTTCCAACTTCCCTCCCCCCCAGCCTACCCTCCCCTCCATCATCCCCCTCTCATCCCCTCCCCCCCTACTCTCCTGTAGAGTGAGATACCATATTTAGTGTGTATTTCATTCCCTCCTCAAGCCAAATTCAATGGGAATAAGGTTGACCCATTCCCTTTTGCCTTCCTATTCTTCCCCTCCATTGTAACCATTTCCCCTTGCCTCTTCTGTATGAGATAGTTTACCCCAAACTGTCTCTCCCCATCTCCTCTCATTATTCCTCTCTCACCTCTTATTTTCACCTTTTATGTATCATCCCTTCCTGTTAAATTGGTCCTGTGCCCTCTATCTATGTATACCTGTAAACATATATATACACACATTCACATATGTATTCATATACCCATATACCCTCATATATAGACATATATATTTCTATTCCCTTAAACTACTGAGAAAAGTTTAATGTTACAATTATTGTTTTTCCATGTAGGAATGTTAATAGTTCAACTTTGATAAGTTCCTTAGGATTTCTTTTCCCTGTTTACCTTCTCATGCTTCTCTTGCTTCTTGTAGCTGAATGTCAAATTTTCTGTTCAACTCTGCTTTTTTCAGCAAGATTGCTTGAAAGTCCTCTATTCCACTGAATGACCATATTTTCCCCAGAAACATGATACTCAGTTTTGCTGGGTAGGTGACTCTTGGTTTTAATCCCAGCTCCTTTGACCTCCGGAATATCATATTCCAAGCCCTTCGATCCCTCAGTGTAGAAGCTGCCAGATCCTGGGTTATCCTGATTGTATTTCCACAATATTCAAATTGTTTCTTCCTGGCTGCTTGTAATATTCTCTCCTTAATCTGGGAATTCTCGAACCTGGCTATAATATTCCTAAGAGTTTTCTTTTTGGGATCTTTTTCAGGAGGTGATTTCTTTCCACCTCTATTTTGCCCTCTGATTCTTAAACATCAGGGTAGTTTTCTTTGAGAACTTCCTGGAGGATGATTTCTAGGTTCTTACTTTGATCATGGCTTTCAGGTAGTCCAGTAATTTTTAAATTATTTCTCCTGGATCTATTTTCTAGGTCAGTGGTTTTTCCCATGAGATATTTCACATTGCTTTCTATTCTTTCATTTGTTTGGATCTGTTTAACAGCATCTTGATTTTTCATAAAGTCATTAGCTTCCGTTTGCTCCAGTCTAATTCTGGAGCCATGATTCTCCTCATTGAGCTTTTGAGATTCTTTTTCCATATGGCAAATTCGACTTTTTAAGTCATTCTTCTCCTCATTGCCTTTTTGAGCCTCCTTTGCCATTTGAGTCAGTCTGTGTTTTTGTTTTTGTTTTTTTAAAAGCAATCGGAGTTAAGTAACTTGCTCAAGGTTACAAGGCCCGGTGTTTCTGGGTGTGGTGCTGAGTATCGGTAGCCAGATTTGATCCCCAGGTCATCCTGACACTGGAGCTGGTGCTCTTACTTGCTGAGCCACCTGGCCACCCCTAAGCAATTGGACTTAAGTAACTTGCTCAAGGTTACACGGCTAGGTGTTTCTGGGTGGGTGCTAAGTGTCTGAACCCAGGATTTGATCTCCAGGTCATCCTGACACTGGAGCCGGTGCTCTTACTCGCTGTGCTACCTGGCTGCCCCCAGTCTGTTTTTTAAATTGTTATCTTCCTCAGTCAGGCTGTTGACTCTCATTTCATAATTTTCTTGCATTGTTCTCATTTCTCTTCCCAATTTTTCCTCCGCTTCTCTTATCTGCTTCTTAAGGTCCTCTATGGCCTGTAACCAGCTCATATTTTCCTTTGAAGCTTTTGGTGCAGGAGTTCTGACTTCACTGTCTTCCTCCTGTTCCGTGCTTTGCTCCTTTTTGTCCCCAAAATAGGATTGTAATGTTTGATTCTTCTGTCTGCTTTGTTTACTTTGCCTGGTCATGTTGCCCCTCAGTCACTTAACCCCTGGGCTTTTTGCCACAGTAGGACTCTGCCACTAGACAGGGGAGCTTTTGTCCCAAATGTTGGGGTATTCTCAGTTGCCGGAGGTATTAGATGGGTACCCTCTCTGAGGTCTCCACACTCTCTGGCAAGCTGGACATACACCCCAGGACTTCCACCCTAGACTGCAATCCAGATCCAAGCAGGTTAAAGGAAGAGCGATTACCCCTCAGACTCGTGCTTGGTCCCCCTACACTGTGCAGGCCAGGAGCTGAAGCTGCCACATGGTGCTGTCTGGCTGTGCCTGGCGTCTCAGCGGCTTCTCACCCAGGGGGCAAAAGCCATGCACTCCCACTTACTGGTCCCAAAGTCCAGACTGCACTGGCCTCTCACTTTGCCCTTCCCATCTGTGTGTTGATAAATATGGAAATGGCCACAGCTGCTGCTGATCTGGAGAACTTCTGGCCGGCTGGTCAGGCCTGCCCTGGGGCTAAAGCTGAGGAGTAAGGCTGGGCATGGCTCCCAAAGTACTGTGCTGGCCGATTCCTGCCAGCCTGCTGGGCTGCCCTCAGTGGGAGGTTAGCTTCTCTGTGTCATTTTGTGGGTTCTGCAGCTCCAAAGTTTGTTTTGAGACCCATTTTTACATGGATTTGGGAAGTTGGAAACAGGAGCAGTGGGGAGGTCCTGCTTCTACTCCGCCATCTTGGCTCTGCCTAAATTCATATTTCTTAAAAACTATTCAGATCAATACTATACAAAGTAGAAGCATTTTTAGATCTATAGTTAGTTATTTGGTAACTAATTTTAAGTATCTGCAAAACTTCATTTATTACTTGAGAATCCATCACTTTACAACAGAATCACAACCTTTTTAATCTGCTAAGAACTTTGTAGTTAATCTAGTCTAGTTTCCTTCTGTTATGAATGAAGATACTAAGGAACAAAGAGATTAAGTAACTTGCCCCAGGTCACAGCAGCTAGTTATTGGCAATATAGGGTTTAAAACTGATGTATCCTGGTATGTTCGGTGGTCTTTGCAGTACACCATGCTTAGTTGACAATTCCATAAGTCAAAGTGACAACTTCTTTAGATGAAGGCAATTAAGCCATGTTAGTCAAGAGATCTGGAGTCTTCTGCCACATCTATTGCTGAGTAGCTGCTTTATATGAAAGAAGCCAGTATACCTTAATTGCTTTCTGTAGAAAATTGAAATAATTTTGTGTGGTAATCATTTAACACCCATCTGACTTAAGTTGAATACAATTTTGAGTTCTGATTTCACAAATAGATATTTTTCAAAGTCAAAAGAGGTTATTAAGATTGTGAAGATATCATTGCTGTTTTGAACATCATCATCATCACCACTATTATGTATTGCTGTTAAAAAAAACTGTTAGGGAACTAGGTAGTTATTATTACCATATACTCTGAAATATAAAGTGTCAATTCTCCAAAACAATGTAGAGTGTTAAAACGTTATAAAAGCCATTCCTTTTTTAAAAATGTGGGAGAAGGCTCAGATATAGCTCAGGCCAGAACCTATCTTAATAATATCCCAAACATTAAAAGGCACAAGCATTCATTTAATGCAAAGTATGTATTAGAAGGGACCTTATACTGATTTTGACCTTAAGATCTTGTTAACTGTTGCTATTTTTTATCAGAATTTTTTACATTTATGAAAGAGGCAGCTTGATGAAAAAAAAATAGAACTAACTTTGGAATTATGAAGACCTAGATTCAAATACTGACAGATACTAGTTATGTGTCCAAAGTATAAAACAGTTAACCTTTTAGTGTCCCAGGAGTCCTCAGAGTATGAGTGGTACAAAAAGGAACTGTTGATATGCTTTAATGGAAGAAGATTCCAGGCTAGGATTTCCCTACACTGATGAGATCACAAATTAGAACAAAAAAAGAAATTTGTGAATCGGTAGTTTTGTGGTGTTTGGCTTCCCTTGATTTCTGTATACCTCATTTTCCTGTGTTCAAAAGCAAAGTGAAAATTGCAAGTAATATTTGAATTTGTTTTGAAAGACCATGTTCCTGGTTGTCTCTGCTGGAGAGGAATAACCCAAGTATGATGACAGTAAAAAAACCAAAAACAAAAACACCCAAAACAAAACCAATGGACTAGATCCTCTTCATGTGAATGACGGTTTAGTAAATGTTTTCTAATACTTTGTTATTCTTGAAAAATACAAGATTTGTATTTTAGATATTTCATAATAATGACCATGAGAGAATTTTGACCCTTTTGTGGGCCAAATATTTCAATACTCTAATCTGATTACATATAGCATAATGTTAACAATTGAAGGTGAAAAACATTCTTGTTGGGACATGATTGTTCTTAGTAGTGTGGCCTTTTGGTAATCCCTGGCAAATAACAAGTGTGCCAAAGTTTTGATCTCATTCCCATGGGATATGGTGATAGTTTATCTTTTAAACATGTAGTTTACTTTCTTCTGAGATAACTTCCTTTTTCTCAGATACTTCCCAATTATTCTTCAATTTCCCCACTTCTTTTTGCTGTATAAAGTCATTTAGCTTCCCTCACTTAAGTTTTTAGTGTCTTCTGGGAAGGGAACAACCGATAATCCCAAACTTGCTAGTTCTAATAGAACTATATGTGGTAACATATAGTCTTGTCTACTTGTCTACTTTCTAGTAAGCCTTCCTTTGTAACCCTATAGTATATTCAGTACTTCATACCAATGGCCTCTGTCTCTTCAGGGAAGGGAGGAAAGTATATTTTCTCAACTCTTTTTTTGAGGCCAAGCATGGTATTTATGTTAGTGTAAGTTTTGTCTTATTCTTTCCATTGATATTATAATAGTTTATATATATATATACACATATATATATACATACATACATACATATATATATATATATATATATATATACATAGTTTTCCTGGTTTAGCTTACTTTACTCTGTACAAGTTCATATGCCCTACCATTGCTTCTCAAAATTTTTCATATTTTATCATTTCTGTTTAGCCAGTCAACAATCTTGTGAAAGGTACTGTGGTAAGTACTGGGAATACAAAGGAAATAAATAAAAAATAATCCCTTCCCTCAAGGTATTCACATTCTAATTGGGGACATACCTTGAAAATAACTAGTTATATACAATATATACAGTAGATAGAAATATATAGAGTAGGTGGAAAAATATTCCATTCTTCTGTTAAAATTTTATTAGCCATTTCCTAATCGATAGGTACCTATATTGTTTCTAATTCTTTGATACTCCAAAATTTCAGCTCTTATTATTTTTCTATCTACATCATCTATATCTATATATAGTGGCTTTCTTTATATATTTGACCTCATTTTGAGAGTTTAACAAAGAGATTTGTGGGTCAAAGTTATGCTTCAGTAACTTTATGTTTTGTTAACAATTCCAAGTTACTTCCTGTAATAGTTGGACCAATTCACAAATACACAAATAGTGTATTAGTTTGTCTGTCATCCCATAACCTATTCCATACTGACTGTTTTCTTCTTTTCATTACTTTGCTGGGTATGAGGTAAAACCTCTTGAGCTCTTTTCATTTGCATTTCCCTGATTGACCCCCAAGTTTTTAGAGTCACTTGTATTTTTAAGGATAATAGTTAAATGAAAGACAGAATGAATGTCTTCCATTTTCCTTAGAGTTCGATTGTTGGTTACGGGAAAACCAACATGATCAAGAAGGGGTTTGAACAAGAGGTTCCAGCCTCAGGTTTGCAGTTGATGCTCCATTTGCCCTCTCTGTATGTCCTTTTTAACAAGTGCAGATTGTTTGTCCCTGTCACATAAAAAATGCCATGAAAATTCAATAATAAGTGTTTTGCAAATAAAACATAATAAAATATGAATCTGGATCTGCTTAGATTAAAAATGTACTACTAAATCCAAGTTAAATAATAAAGTTAACATTTCTGACTCAGGACTATGGGCTAAAGGAGCATTGTAGCAATGTCTGTGTCCGGATGAATTTCTTTGTAGTTTTAGAGGAAGGATGATATGGTAGAAGTCTTTTGGAAGTTGAGTCCATGCCAGTGTCCTTAAAATTTACTGTTTGGCTGTACTCTCAGTACCATTCAGTTAAGAGACATGGCAGGCAATGAGTATGATGCTCTATTTGTCTTGTTAAGCATAAATTAAATTTTCTGACTTAATACAGTTATTTTCATTTGCTTATAAGAAATGAAATATAATCAGTTGTAGCTTGTATTGTGTCTGTACTGCTACTTACCTTGCAAACATCTTCAAAATTGGCCAAAAACTTTATTAGAATCTATAAAATTAGCCCAATGGAGAGTATTCATGAAATCACATTGGGCATTGGTTTCTGTTATGAAATTTCAGTTGCAACCTTTTAATAAATGAAAATGTATCATTCTTCCTATTTTAGTCTTTATGGGAAAGACTGTGAAGTTCATGTTTGTTTGTCTTTTAATGTGATTTTCATTGTCTTTATAGGGTATTGTACCCATATATCATCGATACATCTATTTTATATTCAAGAAAAATTGTTGGACAAATTGATTTTTCTATTGCTTTCTGAGTGGGCCTAGGGGTGGTAGTCGGAGAATGAGGAAGGGGGCTCTTCTTTCTTATTTAATGATCTGCTGTAATTATGCACGATCTCGGATTCCTTTTGCTTATGTTTTTATTACCAATAAACATTATGTTTATTTAGTCAGCCCTTTTAAATTGAATTCACTCTCCCTTGATAGTCAGGTATCAGATATCATATACATAGCATGATGCCAAGAGTCCCTGCTGATGAACCTTAAACTAATACTTTTGTTGGGTGGTTTTGTTTTATGTGATGATCTATCCCACCTTAAACCAACATTATTTGATTGTATTTTGTCTGCAGTAACCTTTTGGGAGAAATCATCTGTTAACTCTTGATAAGGGGTGAGATACTACTTCCTGATTTTCCAGAGTCATAGAAGCAAACTAATTCTTTGCTTCTGTTTTCCACTTTTTGGCTAATCATTTTGTCTACTGAGTATTATTAAGAATGGTATATTTTATATTTTTAAAAGGTGCTAGATCTTTTAAGTGAGAAAGGATATATTTTATGGTATATTTGAAGAGCATTCTTTTTTATTTCACTATCTTTTAAGGTGTATATTTCCACTGTCTGGCTGATTAGCTCAATTGGTTAGATCATAATGCTGAAGCTAACTGCATGGATTTGATTCTCATGTAAAACAAATAGCTTTGTTATCTTCCAAGGTCATGGCTAGCACCCTAGGTCTAAAGCAATTATTTTGCAAATACATGCCATTGATCATAAGGGACTTTTGATAAGATTACACTAACTTATAATGAGTTAGTAAAATCACATATAGATTTTTGCTTATATTTATATAGAAATATGTATATAACACACATGTGTGCACATGCATGCAAACATACATATATGAAGCATTTGTATACATTTCAAAATTGGAGCCACTGATTGATATGACTAGATTTATTCTCATATCCTGATTGAAACAATTACTTTGGTCTGGGAGAAGTCATTTGCCTCTTTGTGTCCTGAACCTTTTAAGGTTACAAAATGTTGATGATAAATAATAACATTAAGATTCTAAGTTCACTATAAGCATAAAATGCATAGATGATAAAAATCAGGGGCCTGGGGTGATGATGGGAACCTTTGGACAGACAGGGCAGACAGGATACTGAGCTTGGAGAAGGGCAAATGTCTAGCACCAGAATGCAGGACAGAATATGGAACATGACATAGGAGACATCAAAGGCAGTCTTGACCTACATTGCCAAGTTAATAACATCTCTTTTAGTCTAATTTTGGGAGAGAAGAATTCTATAGTCAAATGTACTTGTGTGTGTGTGTGTATATGTGTGTGTGTGTGTGTGTGTATGAGAGAAAGAGAGAAAGCGAGAGACTTTGCAAACTTTAAAGTATATATAAATGCTAGCTATTATTATTATTATAAAGAAGCAAGGGCTACTACTTGAACTTTTCCTGAATTAGAAGTACATTTTTGTTAACAACGTCCTCTCAAGTATATTTGTTTACACACACAGTCGGGGGTGGGTGGAGGAATGAGTTTATCAGTCATATGCTATAGTCTTTATAAAATGTATTATTTAGTTGGTATACTGTGGTTTCAGAGTTTGTTTTCATTTTCGTGAAAACTGAGTAGTTATGGAATTTAAGAAGGGAAAGCTAGTACTTTGGAATCACTTTCTCTAATCCTCATTATGAATTTTGCTTTGATATTTTTGAATGGTTTTAAAGAACTCCCTATCTCTACTTTCCCTTAAAATAAATGTTATAACAACAGAATCATATCCTAAAACTATACATTTAGTCTCTCCTTTTTTAACCAAACATTTTCTCTTGCCACAATTTAGCAATTTCTTTGAGCTCACATTATTTTTTCATATTATAACTACTGGCAAAAGAATGCTAAAGCCAAAGTTAGTCTGTTCTCATCTACAGGAACACTTCTTTCAAAAATGATTTAACATAATTGACATGGGGAATTTATTTAGTGTGTGCCTGATTGATTTAGTGTGCTTACTTCTCACATGAGTTAAGTGGTGTGGTTTTATGTGGGGAGTTGGGTTAGCCATGTGGATGCATCCATGTGCATTCCATGAATACCCATATATCTGGGTCAGTATGGCATGCATGTCAATCAGTCGACTAGAGTATACCTAGATAAATAGAGAATGAATTTTTAATCAACTGAAATGCTGCCCCAAAGATACAACTTGTACTCAGATAAATGGATGCAAAGTAATTTGAGGTGCATGAGAGCCTCAGTATTTGAGGAATCCCAGAGAAGAGCTTGCAGAGAAGACGACGTGATATGACAGAAGATGGCACCTCTTTATTCTGAAAGATGGAGAGGAGGAAGCATGGTGTTCCAGGAGTGGGGAATGGCCTGCAGAAATGCTTGTTGATGGGAGATAGAATGTCGATTTTAGAGAAGAGCTTTTAGTCCAGTTTTGCAGTTTCAAATGTGTGAAGGGTAGCAATACAAAATAATGCTGGGAAGGTAGGTTGAAAGTTTTAAATAAATTCCAGGCTGACAAGTTTACATTTCATTTTAGAGGGAATGAGAAGCTACTGCAGGCTTTTGAACAGAGAAGTGATATTTTTAAATATGTCCACTCAGAAGATTATTTTGGCAGCTTTTTGGAGGATGGATTTTTTTAAGCCAAAGAATCAAAGGAATGGGATAAAGTAAGAGACTATGTATTAAAATGATCTCAGTGATAAGAACTGCACCAGAATGGTGGCAGTAGAAATAGAGGAATGGATGAGAGAGATGCTGCAGAAGAAGAATTGGAAATTGAATGTGCGGGATGTGGAGCAAGAAAGAACTAAGAAGACTCGAAAGTTATTAACCTTGTGACTAGAAGGATGGTTATGCCCTCAGTAGACATAGGGAAGTTAGGATAAGGGGTGAGATTAATAAGGAATTGCATTTTGGAATTAAATTTGCATTTAATAATGAATTCCATTTAAGAAATGTTGAATTTGAGATGCTAGTGTGACATTCTTGTGGATCTATCCAGCAGATGGTTATGAAAGACTAGTTCAGGAGACAGTTTTGGACTGGGTGTATAGCTTTAGGAGTCATCTACTTAGAAATGATAATTGAAACCCATGAGAATGGATAAAATCACTGAAGGAGAGAATATTGGGAAAAAAAGATGAGATTCTAGGAGAGAGACTTGGGGTATACTTACTTCTGAAGGTAGAAGATGGGGTATGATCCAGGCTGAAGAATTGTTCAGCAAGGTGGGAAGGAGACAAAGAGAATGTGAGAAGCCAAGGGATGAGAGCATGTGTAGGAAGGAGGGCCCATGGTATCAAATGCCTGAGAGTTTGAGGAGGAGGACTGAGAAAAGGTTACTGGATATAGAGTTAAGTATTGTTAATAACCTTTACGAGAGTAGTTTTAGTGAATTTTGCATTTGGAAATAAGATTTCAAGAGTTGACAGGTTAATGGTGAGGAAGTGGAAACAGTGATTTGAACATTCTAGGATTTCGACAATAAAAGGAAAGATATATAATATTATAGCTTGAGGAAATGTCAGGGTCAGATGTAGTTTTTTTTTAATGGAGAAGACAAATATTTTTTGTAGTCTGTGGGAAGGAATTCAATAGAGAGGTAGAGAAAAAGAGGGTATGGTCATTGGAGAAAATTCCTGAGGATGTGGGAAAAGATGAGATAAAGGTACCAGTAGGTTTGACCTAGGCAATGAGAAGGGCCATTCCTTCTTTACAGACAGGAGAAAAGGAATGTATAGGATGGCTAAACATGCTGAATGGTGGTAGACATACTTTTCCTAATAATTATTAAGAGATAAAGGTGAATTTTAGCATGTCCATATTGTAATTCCAGTAATGAAGATCGGATATGCAAATGGTTCACAGATTGTATCAATTCTGGACAATAACCAGAATGTTCAGGGAAAGCAAGAGACAGTGATGCCTCATGTACAGCACTCTCTGACCAATAGTTAAACCTCACCCAACTTTTTTTTCTGACTAGATGTTCTCTTCTACTATAGAAAATTTGCCCTTGGTTTTACTATCAGGCAATAACTGAGAGTAACACTTTAAAAACAAATGAGTGATACAGGCTCATGCAATTTATGGTTGATGAAGGAATCCCAGACCCTGAGAACAGGGGAAACTTCTTAGAGAAGAGGGCATCTTCAGTGTGAAGTTGTGCAGGATACCTATTTTGTAATATCCTTTCTCCAACTGAGTAAAGTTGTAGTAAAGTGGAGCACTCCAATCACCAGTGTTCATAGATTTAGAACTAGAAGGGTCCTTCAAGGTCATATCAAGTCCAAACTAGCTTTTTACAATTATGGAAACTTAGGCCTAGAGAATTTAAGTAACTAATTGAAAGTCATACAGGTAGTAAGTGGCAGGGCCAAGGTTTAAGTTCTTGATGCAGGTCACTTGTGACCCTGGGCTATCCGCATCTGGTATAGGGGCAATTGAAAAAAAAATAAACAAAAACAAAAAACCATAAGTCTCAACCATAGCATGAAAATAACAAGCTTCTTGATGCTGGGTGCTTATACCTAAAAAGGATACAAAGATTAATAAGACATAGTTCCTGTCCTATAGAAGCATTTATTCTCTGAGGGGTGATGAAGCACATACATATATATACATATACTGGATTTGGATTCAGAGGACCTGATTCAAATCCCAGTTTTGTCATTTATTATTTGACCTCTAGAAAGTCATTTAACTTCTCTGGACATCTCTTTCCTCACTTATAAAATGAAAGGGATAGACAAGATTGTCTCTAAGCCCTCTTCACACTCCTAATTGTTTGATTGCAAATGAATAAAAGAGCACCGAGATGATGTAGAGGAAGATCTAGGTTCATATCCTGCCTCAGACGATTACTATCTACAACACAGAGTAAGTCACTTACCCCTGTCAACCTCAGTTTTGTAATATCTAAAATGGGGTTAATTAGAGTATCTACTTCACAGGTTGGAAGACTTAAATGAGATAATACATGTAGAGCACTTTGTAAACCCTTAAGTGCGATATAAATGTTAGCCTTTTTTTTTTTTACTAGAGAGAGATAGAGTGGTAGGATATTAACTTCTAAATATGTGAAGACATATATTTTAAAGTTAAATATGAAATAATTTAAAAACCAGTGCCATTAGCTTTTAAAACTTGTGAAGGAATTCAGATGCTTTCTAAATCTTCACAAATTTATTTACCTTTTTCTCCTTCTGTAATTAACTTAAAGTTCCTTACTCTATTTCATAATCAAAAGCTATTTTGTAACTTTATTGAATAGTATTATAATTATCCATTGCTACAGTTTGGGCATGTGTTTAAGGTTAGTAATTTCTGGTGACTTCCTAAACGTTTTTTTAATGGTAAAAATGTCATTGTGATTTTCCCATTCTTTTGAATCTTTCCCTCTTTTGGAAATCTTGAAAATTAACCATGGTGTCTTAAAATTGTCTCCTTCAAGCCTGGATTTTTTTTCACTTAAAACAAAAAAAAAACTCAGCAAAACAAAGCAAATACAAAACTCTGTGTCAGAATGATCTGGCCTATTGTTCAGTCATTTTTCAATTATATCTGACTTGTTATGACCCCAATTGGTGTTTTCTTGGCAGAGATGCTAGTTTGTCATTTCCTTCTCTAGCTCATTTTACAGATGAGGAAATTGAGGCAAATAGGGTTAAGTGACTTGCTTAGGGTTACATGACTAGTAAGTGTCTGGGGACAGATTTGAAGTCAGGAAGCTGACTTTAGGCCTGAAACCCTATACACTGTACCACCTAACTGCCCTATGATCTGGCTTAGAGAGAGTTTACACCATGATCTTTGTAGTTTCTGTTTGCCTCTGAGCAACCTTTCAGATCTAGCTTTATGATCCTGTGATTCTTTGTTCATTTCCTACTCAGTCTGTTTTCCATATTTGATGAGGCAATAGGCCCACCTTCTTCTGCCATCTACTTCTGATGCTTTACAGGAGACTTGGTACTCTGCACTACTGTTGACTACAGTCACAATGCACTAGTAAATAAGACTGGAAGAAACTTGCATATATAGATGTATGCATATGTATGTATATATGTATTGTGCATATATTATATACATATATGTGTATATCTGGCTTGTCTTTTCTCTTGAAAAGAACTGTCAGCTAAGATGGAACTCTGTTGGCATTCTTGTTGTGGCAGTTGCTTTGCATCAGTTTTATTCCTCTAATAAATGGTCATTGTCAGAGCATATCATTTTGTCCCTTTCCCATTTTTCTCAACTGACAATTTATTTGAATTGGCTGGGTGGTAACTGCTGTGATTGCATGCAGTGTCTTTTCATTTTCATCTTTTCTTTTAATTTAATAATTACTTTAACCTGTGTTCTAGAGAGTGATCTGATTGTATTCAGAGAGCTATTTCAAAGATGATATCCACATTTATAAAAATTTCTTAACTGTTAAAATATAGTCAGTGTAATTTTTATGATGTCATTTGTGGCTTACTACATTGAGGGCCTTCCGACTTATGATGATGATATAGTTGTTCAGTTGTGTCCAACTCTCCATGATCCCATTTGGAATGGTTTGCCATTCCTTTCTCCACCTCATTTTTTTTTTGGAGGGTAGAAAGTAGGGCAGTTGGGGTTAAGTGAATTGCCCGATGTCACACAGCTAGTTTTTTTGTGTTAAGTGTCTGAGGCCAAATTTGAACTCAGGCCTTCCTGACTCCAGGGCCGTAGGGTGCTCTATTCACTGTGCCACCTAGCCACCCCTCTCCACCTCATTTTTACAGATGAGGAAACTGAGACAAACAAGGTTAAATGATTTGCCTACAGTCACAATGCACTAGTAAATAAGACTGGAAGAAACTTGCATATATAGATATATGTATATGTATGTATATATGTATTGTGTATATATTTATTATATACATATGTGTGCATATCTGGATTGTATACATATACACGACATTATTTGTAAAGCACTTAGCATAGTGCCTAGAGCACAGTATATGCTTAATGAAGTGTGTGTGTGTGTGTGTGTGTGTATCGATGCAGAATGATGTAGTTGGAACACTTATGCATATTATGTTACATATGAGATCCAGTTCAAACTCTTCCAGTTAGTCATCTAATAATCATTTATTAACACTTACTCTGTGCCAGCCAATGCACTAAGCACTAGGATTACAAAAAAAAAGGCAAAGGACTGACCTTGCTTTCAAGGAGCTCGTAATCTAATGGAGGGGAAGGGGAAGTCTTTCGTATAAACAACTATGTACACACAAAATATATAAAAGTTACATTGGAGATAAACAATAGAGGGAAGACTTTGGCATTAAAGGGGATCAGGAAAGACTTCTCAGAGAAATAAGATTTTAGCTGGTGCTTGAAGGGAGCCAAGGAAACTAAGAGGCAGAGATGATGGGGGAGAATATTCTAGGCATGGTGAATAGGCAGGGAAATGAAATTGGTCAAGTCACTTGTCTTATCTGTGCCTTGGTTTCCTCATTGTGAAATAGGAATTAAATTATCTCTAAGCTCTATTCTGTCTCTGATATTCCATGGTTCTGTGACCCTTTTTGTTCGTGGAAAATCTTTAATCAGATGTGTGTGTGTATGTGTATCTACTAATAGTTTTTAGCTATGTTACTATTTGAAATCAGATCCCTATAATTTTATCTTGAATATAATTACTCTTATTTTCTTCATTGTGCCCTACCAAGAAAAGAAAATTCATTTCCCTTAATGCCACTACATTATAGTGACACCGAGCCCAACTATCCATTATATTGAAAGGCAACTGGAAATACATTACATTTTCTTCAAGATGTCATGCCAAATAAAAGAACTTGGAAGATACTGGAATTGTTCTCAAGGAAAGTTGGCTTCTGTATTTTCTTTGGAATTTTATTTTGATCAAAATTATGGTACTATCTAAGGCTATAGACAAATTTTACATAATCTGTAATCATGTAATCATAACCCTTAGCATATTTCTCTGCTGGAAAAATGAAGTGCGTAATTAATAGGATTGTTTCTAATGTCGCTGTGGTACATTTAGGGAAAATTTTCACTGTAATGTGCATATACTGTGAGATGCATTTGACAGGTGCTTCCGTTAAGCCACTCTTGGTTTTAGTCCCATCAAAAGAGCAAGGTTGCCAGAGAGGATGGCAATGTGGAAAAGAATTTCTCCGTCTTGTGTTCATGGTGGCATGCTAAAGAGCATTGTCCAAAAATGTAGAAAATGATAATTCTTCCATGTTGCCAGTATAGAAAGTCAGTCAGTAATAACCAGCATTTGTCATGCTTTTTCTTTTCATCAGTCAATTCAAGTATAATTTATTGAGCAACTGTTAGGTTTCAGGCCACATGTAAGGTAGTGTAAATATATAGTTAATATATGAGTTCTTATCTTCATGACACATATGATATTAGAAATTTTCAGTATTAAGTAGTGTTTGTACATCAAAGTGATGATGTTCTTGGGAGGGAAATAGGAGAAATTAAAATAATTTAAGCCTGGGTGTTATTCACATATGGACGATATTGAACATCATATGGGTGATGACTTCTCCCAAGTGAGTAACGGCAATGAAATACTGGCTACTCAACATTGTGACAAATTTCCATGTCGCTGGCACTAAGGAAGGATCGGCTGGGCCATTGGAGACCATTTTCTTTATCCTTTCCTGATCTTTTTAACTCCTAACAAAGTCTAAGAAGTTTAGTTTATTCCAAAGATCAATGGACTATGGCGTTATTGCCTTTCATGGTGTTGATTACGTCTGGGAAAAAGTTGTGGCTTCATTATTATTAAATAGATTGTTTGCATGAAATTTACACATTTATAACTTTTTGAAAAAAAAAGTCTTAGTAACCTTTTTTATTTGTGAATACCAGAACAAATTTACTAATTCTGTAGCAGAGGAGATTGTATGAATTCCTATGGAATTGCAACATTTTTATAATTTCCTTCATATACATCTGAATGTAATAACAGTAGCATTTATATAATGTGTCACAGTTTGCAAAATGCTTTACACATCTCTCATTTGATCCTTACAACAACCCTATAAATTGGAAGCTATTATTTTTTTTTTTTTAAGCAATTGGGGTTAAGTAACTTGCTCAAGGTTACACGGCCAGGTGTTTCTGGGTGGGTGCTAAGTGTCTGAGCCCGGGATTCGATCTCCAGGTGTTCTCAACACTGGAGCCGGTGCTCTTACTCGCTGTGCTACCTGGCCGCCCCAATTGGAAGCTATTATTATCCTGATTTAACACATTAGGAGACTAAGCATGAATGACTTCTCAGGGTCATAAGGTAGGATTTGAACTCAGGCTGTTAGGATTCAATTTCAAAACTCTGTGTGTACTTTCCCTCCCTCCTTCTCTCTCTCTCTCTCTCTCTCTCTCTCTCTCTCTCTCTCTCT